>NC_051388.1:43024969-43039178 GCF_015228065.2 Penaeus monodon | reverse complement strand
GCGCGGATGGTGAACGGAGCCATGAAACTCTCAAGGCCATTAAACAAGAGTATTTGGAGATATCTCTGTCGGTATCTCTGCAAAAGGACCAAGCTACATGTCTTCAAGGCCTCTGATGCTGCCAGTTTGCTCTATGGAAGCGAAACCGGACACTATCTAGTGCCTTGGAGTCTGTCTTGATGCCTTTTGTAACAAGTCTCTTCGCTGGATCATGGGATACAGTTAGCAGGACAATGTGTCCAACCAACGGCTACACCATGAGACTGGCATGGGACCTGTTACTTGCATAAAACGGGATTTTCAACTCAGGCTATATGGGCACCTAGCTCGCTTCCTTGTGGATGACCCTGCCCATCAGGTTGTCTCTTTGCGAGACAATCCTGGTTAGGGAAACCCGTTCAGTCGATCGATGCTTGTGGTGAGGACGTTGAAGTCACAGAGAGCTTTACATAACTTAGTAGCGTAGTCCATATCTCTGGGCTGTCAGACCAAGAAGTCAGCATAGGGATTGGTCTGGCAACAAGAGCCATGAACTCGATTAACAAGAGCATTTGGAGATGTCGGTACCTATGCAGAAGGACCAAGCTACATGTCTTCAAGGCCTGGATACTGCCAGTTTTGCTCTATGGAAGCGAAACCTGGACACTATCTAGTGCCTTGGAGTCTCGTCTTGATGACTTGTAACAAGTCTCTTCGCTGGATCATGGGGTACAGTAAGCAGGACCATGTGTCCAACCGACGGCTACACCGTGAGACTGGCATGGGACCTGTTACTTGCATAATCCGGGAACGCCAACTCTCGCTTCCCTGTGGATGACCCTGCCCATCAGGTTGTCTCTTTGTGAGACAATTTTGAGTGGAGAAGGCCCGTGGGATGACCCAGGAGGTCATGGCTAGGGCAACTCGACAAGACCCATCACGAGAAACTAGATATTGGGCCGAGGGCCTGCCTAGAGACTCGCCATGAGGGACCCTCAAGCTGGGAGCAAAGGGTGGATGCAGCCATGCGCCCCTGTCGGCGTTAGCCCCTTGATGATAATGATGATATATACATATATATACATCATATATATATATATATATATATATATATATATATATATATATATATATATATATAGTGTATATTTTTTTTTTTTTTTTTTTTAAAAAAAAAAAAAAAAAAAAAATTTTTTTTAATTTTTTTTCCCTTTTTTTTTTTCTTTTTGTTTTTAAAAAACTTTGTAAAAAAAATCTTTTGCTTTTTCTTTGTAAAAAATTTAAACAAAAAAAAAATTTTTAAAGGTAACTAAAATACTATATATACCAAAAAATTTAAATCCCATAGTTTTTCTTTTAACATTTGGGGAAAACGTTTTTTTAACAAGAATTTTTGCAAAACAATCAAAAAAATAAAATAATATGCAAACAAAAAATTAACCCCAAAAACCAAACACCCAACCCCCCACAACCAAAAAAACAAAAACACAACTATATATATAAATTTTTTAAAATTTAATTTTAAAAAAAAAAATTTTTAAAATTTTATTTTTTTTATAAAATATAGATAATTATAATATAATATAATATTTTTTAATATATTTAAATTATATATAGGTTATATATTTTTTATATAATTTATATAATATATAATATATATAATATATAAAAAATTATTATAAATATTTTAAAATTAATAATAAAAAAAAGATTAATTATATATAATAAAAATTATATTAATATATTATAATATCAATAAAATATTATATAATATATATAAAAAAACAAAAACAAACACACACCAAAAAAAACACACACAAACCACACACAACACACACCACACACAAAACCCCAACCCCACACACAATATATATATTATAATATAAAATATATAATATATTATATAATATATATATATATATAAAATATATTATATATATATGATGGGTGTATAAGGTATGTAATGATGAGTATTTTATATTATATAAAAAAATATATAATATATAATAATATAAAATAAAATTTATATTTTATTTTATATATATATAAAAATTTTTTGTTGTGTGTGTGTGTGTGGTGTGTGTGGTGGTGTGTGTGTGTGGTGTGTGTTGTGGTGTGTGTGTGTGTTTTGTGTGTGCTTTGGTTAGAGCGCTGTGTTCCGACTGCGGGTCGAGCCCGACCCACGTATGAAAAACTTTAACGCCTTGAAAGTCAAACGCAGGGGTTTTGGGGAAGGTCTCGCTGGAAAAAAAGGTCAGCGCGCCGAACCGCGGTGATTAGGAATCAATCGGGCAAGGGGTGGTATTCCCAAATAACTTCCAATGTCTTTTTAGTGGAAAAAAAGTCAAAAAAAAAAAAAAAAAAAAAAAAAAAAAAAATAATATAAATTATAATATATATAATATTATATATAAATATATATATATTAAATACACCATAATACAAAAAACCATACATCAACATAAAAAATAATATTTATGTTGTGTGTAGGGTGGGGTGTGTGTGTGTGGTGGGGTGTGTGTGTGGGGGTGTGTGTGGGGTGTTTGGGGGGTTTTGTTTTTGTGTATGTGTGTGTTGTGTTGTGGTGTTTTGTGTTGTGTGTGTTTTTTTTTTTTTTTTTTTGTTGGTTTTAATTTTTTTTTTTTTTACATTTTTAAAACACATTAATTTTAAATATTATATAAATATTTTTTTATAATATTTAAAATATAAAAATATATTTTGTTATTTTTATCAACAAAAAAAAAAAAAAAAAAAAAAAAAAAAAAAAAAAAAAAAATACACACACACAACCCAAACAACCAACACCCCAAAAACACACCCCCCAACACACACAAACCCCACACACACACACACCACCCCCACACAACACACAAAACCCAAAATAAAAAACAAACAACAACAAATTTTTAAACTAACACACACACACACACAAAAAACAACACACACCACAAACTCTCCACACAAAACACACACACACACCCACAAAAAAAAAATAAAATAAAATTTTAAAAAAAAAAAAAAAAAAAAAAAAAAAAAAAAAACCCCCAAACAAACAAAAAAAAAGAAATAATTTTAATGTTTTTGTATATGTTATGTATTTATATAATATATTATTTTATATATAAAATTAATATATATATTTATATTTATATATTTATAACCAATTCTATTAATGAAAAAAGTATAAAAAAATATCTTAATTGTGTTGTAAAAAAATTTTTGATATTAATATATATGATATATATATAAAAATTTTTTTTTTTTTTTTTTTTTTTATATAAAATATATATATTTTATAAATATTATATATTATTATATATTACATATTATTTTATATAATAAAATATATATATATATATATATATTTTTAAAATATAAAAAAAGATAATAATATATTTTTTTTGTATTATTAATTTATGTGTATTATATTAAAATTTTTTTTTTTTTTTTTTTTTTTTATTATGATATTTTAAAATAATATTATTAAATAAATATTATGAATGAAATTTTGATATGTTTGGTAGTATATATAAAAATTTTTTTCCCTATTATATATATATAATTAATATTTATAAATATATTATAAAATTTTAAAAAGGGGAAAAGAGGAATAAAGAATTTTTTTTAGATAGAAATGTAAAATATATTTAATTATATGTATAATTTTTGGGGTTATGAAAAATATGTATTAATTGTTTAGGTTGTGGTGTTATGTATGAAATATAATTAATAATAATATATATATATATATAATAATAATATATATATTAAAAAATTTAGTAATAAAGATAGAGATAACAATAATAGATATTTATAAAATATGTATATATAATATAGGGTTTGTAAATTATATATATATATTTTATTTTTTTTTAATAATATTTAATATATATAATATTTTTATATTATATATATTTTATATAATATATAATAATTTATATATAATATTTATATATAATTTTTTTTTTTTGTGTGGTGTGTGGTGTTGTTGTGTGTGTGTGTGTGTGGTGGGTGTGTGTGTGGGTTGGTGTTTTTTGGGTTTTTTGTTTTTTTTTTTTTTTTTTAAATTTTTTTTGGATTATATATTATATAATATATATTGTATATTTTAATCTATGTATATATTTGAATTATCATGTGTATATAATGTATTTTTAAAGTAAATTTTAATTAAGTAATTATTTTTAAAATTTATATGAAAAGTATATGTATTTATATATTTTTTATATATTATTATAATAATATATATATATATTTAATGAATTTTAATATTATTATATATATGTTAGTATTATTATATATATATAATATTTTATATATATAAAATTAATATATATTATAATTATGTAAAAGGTTATTGTGTTTTTAAATTATTGTGTATATATTTTGTATGTTATTTGTGTTATATGTATATTTTATTATGTAGATATATATCATATGGGGTAATAAGTATATTTAACAATATAGGGGGAAAATTGAAAGGACCACAAGGTGGCCGAATAGTTAGAGCGTGGGGACCAAGACTGCACGATGGAATCTAAATTTCGGGGGTTGAGACCGCCCGCCGGTTTTTCCCCTTTGGGCAAGAATTCACCTCTTTCCCGCCAGCCATGGGGGCCAAACCACCCCAAAGTCATGCTGGTCCCAAGCCCAATAAATAGATCAGAATGATTCCCAAAAAAGGTACCCCGGCACTCTGGGAAAGGAACGGGGGGACCCTCCCACTCTCCTAAAAGAGCATCACAAAAAACCCCTGAAAAAAATACAATTAAGTATCTGCGTGACCCGGCGGCTCAACATGAACCTTTGTTAAAAAAAAGAAAATATATTGAATTAAATATATTTATTATTATGATATATATATATATATTATATATATATAATATATATATTATATATAATTTTTATAATTATTAATTTTATTTTTATAATATATAAAATATTTTATATATATATATATTATAATATATATATAAAAAATATGTATAGGATATATATAGGGCAGGGCATTTTCTCAGAGAGGACAACGTGACAAAAAAAAATAAAAAGCGAGCATAAATAACATAAAGAGGCCCGTGCCAGACCCAAAGACAAGAGGCAGACGAAAAAAAAAAGAAATTGGGGGCCAAGAGGAGACAAAAAAGCAAGACAGACAAAGTTGGAAAAGATTTGGGAAAGGGGCCCATGCCTGCAAGGATTGATTCAAGCTAATGATGATGATGACGCTAGTATAAGTTAAATTATAATATATATAATTTTTATTTTATTTATAAAAATATATATAAAAATATATATATATAAAATATAAAATTTATAAATATATATATATATATATATAATATATATATTTTATTTTATATATATAAAATATATATTATTATTATATATAAAAATAAATATATAATATATATAATTATATTATAATATATATATAAAATTTTTTTTTTTTTTTTTTTTTTTTTGGTGTGTGGTGTTTTTTTGTGTGTGGTGTAAATGGTAATATATGAGATGTTTAAAATATTACAATATATTTATAATGTATGTGTATATATAATTTATATTATAATATATAATTTCTAATATATATATATAATAAATAAATAAGATATTAATATATATTATATATATATATATATTTATATATATATTTATGTACATATATGTAAATATATTCATATATGTGTGTTTGTTTGTATGTGTGTGCATGTGTGTGTGTGTGTGTTGTGTTGTGTGTGTGTGTGTGTGGTGTGTGGGTGTGTGTGTGTGTGTGTGTGTGTATTGATATGTAAAATTTTTTTGTTAACTATATTTGATGCCTTCTTAGTTAAGGAGGCTGTATGTCTTTTAGATTACTGCTTACTGGTTCATTAAAATCACTAGGAAAGGCAATTGTTCACAGTACTATTTTGCTCCTTTTAACTATTAACTTGTTTTTTTTTTCTCTCTCTCCTATAAGCTATATACAAATAGAGGAGAATTTGATGGGAAAGATAGTTTATTGTTAAATATTTCCAGGTTCAGAATATGAGTGTTACTAATGCATATTTAAGTTAATATTAATATTACAAAGATTGAAATCAGTTATTAACATAGATGTGATTTTTAAATTTTGCTGGAAATTAGTTGTGAACTCTAATGATAGGATAAGTTAAAAACTGTAATAATGCGATAAGTTAAAAACTGTAGCAGTAGAAAAGTAAAAAAAGATCCTTGAACTATAGAAAAAAATTATCATATCAGGATAAATTGTGTATTAGAAAAGTTGTTAGCAACTATAGGATCTGTTGCAGGAGGTTTAGGATGCCAGAAAAAGATGCCTCAATGGAGGTACTTGCCAGGGGACCCGGTGTGTGTGTCGGCCAGGCTCACTGGTGACCATTGTGCTCAGCGTGAGTACTATCTGTACCATTGCTAGTGCATTCACATATGCTCCTATTATAGTTAAAACACTGCTATTCTGATATTTATAGTCTTGATTCTGTCTACTTTGGTTCTTTGCTTTTGTTGACGTCTGCGTTATTTTGTTATGGTGTATTATTTTCATTACTTCAGCATTAACCCAGCTCAGTCTAAAAGATTCTTATTAGTGTACATCTGCCATGACTGTGACTTAAAGTCTTTAACTGCAACCATTTTTACTTTTATAATTTTGAGACTGGTCTCTCTTAGTTTCATGGCAACAGATAAAAGCAGGCTAGAAAAATAGACACTAACCTTGTAGTGCTTTTCATTTGCTGTAGCAATCTTCCAATTTTGTGTTGCAAATTATTAAGACTCAAAACCATTTTTATCAGCAAAGCTTGACTTGGGCTAATCAATTGAAATTATTAATTGTATTGCATTACCAGAAGCTAAGTCTTCTTACAGAACTTAAAGAACCAGTGAAATCCACATAGTATGTCATGTTTCCTACCGCCTTTGCTCGATCAGAGCATAACTAGTATAGTTAATGTTGAGGTACCACACTTCCCATTACTTTCTTTTTTTACCTTATATATTGTTATTGAGATTGTGATTGATGATGCAGTTGCTTCTGTTTAGTTGTTCAAGAACATCATTGACTGGTTCCATAGACATAGTATGTCATGTGTACAGTGTTCATATTAAAAAGTTCATTTAAACCTTTTATATATGCAAATTTCTTGTTTACTCTGACTACTTAAGGGTACAAAAAGCAATTTCAATAGCTAAAAAAAAGCTAAGAAAGGTTTCTTTGTAAAAGAAATACAGACCGATTCTAAAACTTTAGTATACTATATCTGGTTGTTATGTTTTCATAGTAATTGCAAAGAAGTCTAGTAGATCTTAGGTCCTTGGCAAAAAAAAAAAAAAATGGTACTGGATTTTCTCCAGTGTCTAGGTAATGGTTCATTTGCAGGTACTGAAATTAGTATAGTATATTTTTATGCTGTTGTCCTTGCCTTGGTATGATTGTGCCAGCTGCTCTTATTTTAGTGTTTATTGTTGTTGATATACTCTTGTAGTATACATGATTGCCATACAGTTTCTAGCTCAGATATTATTTACATGATCAGTTTATCTTTGACTAAGTTGACTGGCTTTTGTCCTTGAACTGATGTGTCTTCTTGTGTCAATTTAAATCTTACACTTTTAATTAAAGTTTAAGTAAATCTGCATGTAGTGAGGGGAATCTACTGTAACTCCAGACATTAACTCATCTACTTCCTGTATGTCTTAATGGTCCAAGCCAGAACTTACATTATAGTCATAATACTAATAAATCTCCTCTGAGTTGAACCAAACAAGATGGGCAAAATGGTTATCAAATAACTGTTAATAAAGAAAAGAGGTGATAATATTTTAGATACTCTACTTTTTCTTAATTCTTCTTTTATGGGGCTTTAGACTTCTGTATAACCTATATCTACTGGATCCTTTTTCTTTCTTCTTTTTTAAGATATTCTTATGTTAAAAGTCAGTACAGTAATAAAGATTTGTTATTGTTTCATCTATCAGAGACCCATCCTAACTTGGTGTGTTTGTGTATCAGTACACACAGTTTTGAGTATTTTTGTATGGTATTCCCTGCATAAAGAGATTCTTTCATATTTTTTCCAAGTCCATTCATTTGTGGACAGGATAGTTTCATTATGTACTAGGTATTAATTACACAGTATATAAAAATAAGAGAAATTTTCCTGGATTTTTTTTCCCTTTTTTTTTTATTAAACAGTGCCAGAGTGATATCAGATATTATCATTACTGCATGTAAATTAACAATTTGCATTATTTTATGATCTTTTAAGTAAAACGGATGAATTTCAGTAGTGGTCTGTGATGCTATTATAAAGCATAGTAGACCATCACTGAAAGCCATAGATGGAAAGAGATGTAACCAAAATAGGAATTGAACAAAATTAATGGAGCTATATAAACCGTCCACTCATAAAACTGTCATGATTAAAAGAAATAGTGTTGCTGAAGAATCAGAAATTTATATTAGAAATCTGCAGTAAAAAAAAAATGGTATTGGTACAAAATCTATGAAGCAAAATTGCAGGAAATGAAGGAAGGTTTTGAATGTTCATGAGATGTGCTAGTATATAGGGAGAGGGAAAACTAATAAATATTTAAGGTTATAGATAATTATAAAAAGCAACTAGTCTCATATGTGCATATGCAAGTGTGTGTGTGTGTATTTTTGGGTGTGTGTGTGTGTGGTGTGTGTGTGTGTGTGTGTGTGTGTGTGTGTGGTGTGTGTGTGTGTGTGTGGTGTGTGTGTGTGTGTGTGGTGTGTGTGTGTGTGTGTGTGTGTGGTGTGGTGTGATGTGTGTTGTGTGTGTGTGGTGTGAGTGTGTGTGTGTATGTGTGTGTGTGTGTGTGCATGTCTTTACAGACATGCGCATCATTGTATGTTTATATGTATGTGTATGTGCTTTTTGTGCATGCATTCTATATACAAAAAAAAAAAAAAAACGTGTTTAGATTATAAAACACTATCGATTATACTTTTTTTAAGGGATGTCATTATAATCAAGCACCATGAGTAAATTTACTTGTACAACAGTGCATACTTGCTAGATATCCCAATAATCAGACTGACAATTTAATCTTTCTACCATAATTATTGTAGTCTAATCTAATTTTCCTCTTAGATGCTTGCTGTACCTGGATGCTGTGTGTGCTCTGTAACTTGTAACTTGCAATGATGTATGTGTCAGAGCTGGCATATCCATTGTTGTTCCATAGTTTTCAAATTCTGTCTTTGCAAATATGTATTTTAATATGACCACTACTCTGATATATTAAGCATTGACATGTCTCTCCTGATATTGATATGAGCAGTGAGTATTGATTTTAAGGGAATAATCTTTACTAAATCAGTTTAGCTGAATAATATCACATATAATACTTTTCAGCTGTGCACACAATAAGCTGGTACAGTTACTGT
Source organism: Penaeus monodon (assembly GCF_015228065.2). Lineage (NCBI taxonomy): Eukaryota > Metazoa > Arthropoda > Malacostraca > Decapoda > Penaeidae > Penaeus > Penaeus monodon. Next base: position 43,029,784 of record NC_051388.1, on the reverse strand, counting down.
GCCCAGGATGGTGTATTAATAATTCTTTATAATATAGCCACAATGCCTTGCAACTTTCCCAGATGGACAATACATAGCAAACACTAATTTGTCACACTCTCTTCTTTTAAAATTCCCAGCATAAGAGTTTTGTTTATAATATACATTTCAAGAAATAGGTATTTCCCCTTGAGATGCAACTTAAATTGGGTAGTAAACAGTTTGATAAAAAAAATTCTATATTTCACAGCTGTGTGTCATGAACCATGCCTTAATGGTGGAAAGTGTGTGGGCCCAGATCGTTGTGCCTGTGTTTACGGATTTATGGTCGTAGATGTGAAGCAGGGAGCCATGATACTTACCTGATTTTGCTCATAAAGATATAAGTCCTTAAATTACAGATTTACTGAAGATTCATTTTGCATTTTATTGTTTTCTTTCTTCATGCCTTTAAAGCTTGATCAAATAAGAATGAATGCATCAAAGTTACATTTTCCAGATTACCGTACTGGCCCATGCTTACCAAAGTTCAACATGACATGTCCCAGGGACAGCTGCCTGGAGTTGTTTGTACCAAGCAGTTGTGCTGTGCTACAATAGGCATAGCATGGGGCCACCCCTGTGAACACTGCCCATCAAGACTTGATTGTAATAAGGGTTTCCTGAAAACATATACAGTGGAGACTGTGTTGGTGAGTGGTTTGATAATACCATGGTGTTATGAATTTTATAGTATTTCTTGACATTAGTTCCAAAAAATTATGTGTTGGGAATTTCAGATTGTGGTAAAAACTTAATATTCAAGTAAATAAGTATGTACATGATTAGACTAATCTGCAATGGATGTTAAGAGAAATTAATGACAAATGTGTATGTGAATAGAACATAATTGCAATAGACACTAAGATAAATCATTCTCATGCAGTTTACAAACGGAGTCAAATTTATGTTTTGTTTAACTTTAACTTTTAAAGTCTTTTGAAATTTAAATAATTATTTTCTTTTCTTTTAACCTCACAGACATAGATGAATGTGAGGCCATTCCAGGTTGTGTGAAGGAGGTATTTGTGTCAACAGCATAGGGTCATTTACTTGTGAGTGTCCAGAAGGACAGGCAAGAAAACCCAGAGACCAATGCTTGTGAAGACCGAGATGAATGTGCTGAAGGAGACCAGTGTGAGAATGGTAAAGTGTGTTAATACAGATGGGAGTTTCTATTGCAGCTGCAATACAGGCTTCATTCCTAGTCAAGATCGTAAAAAAGGGTATTGGTAAGTTACCTTGTTTCAGAAGTGAGTTATTGAAAGTATTTGTAATAAAGATTATTCTCTAATATCATGAAAATTTATAAAAACTAACTTCTTCTGTTTTTTGTTTTTATTGTTATATTACCTCATAAGTTTAGTGTCAGTCAACTTTTGCAAAAGCTATTTACTATGCAGAGAAGATGCATAATTTTTGCCATGATTATAACCCTGATGATTGACCCTAACCCTAATATATGAGAATGTTTATTATTTTGAAAAGGATTATCAGTAATGGATTTTTATCATATTTTCTTCATCACATACCTAGCCAAGATTTTGTTTTGTTAAAATGGTAAGTTAAAACTTGGTAAACAACTCTCTCTGAGGTATCTTAATATAAACAATATTAGATTTGAACATAATCTCTGATACATAGAGAATGTTTATAGAAGGGCATTTGTAAATATCTTTTTGACATCTATTATTCAGCTAAAAAAAAAAAAATTGAAAAGTATTTGTAGGATAGTACTATCCAGTTTGTAAATCCCTTATATCAACATCATTTTGTTTTTGTATCTTCTAGAGAAGTATAGTTAATTAAATGTTAATTAAAATCCAAGCATACTTATAATATATCCCTGTATATACATAGATGCACGCCAAGGATTTTGCTACACGGAAATCAATAGCAATAATCGGTGCAGAAAGCCACTAGCCATACCCCTTACGCGTCATGCTTGCTGTTGCAGCAAGAATATGGGGAAGGCTTGGGGTGAAGGGCGCAATGACTGCGTGCACTTGTCCTATGCCTGGAGAAGGTAAGACTTATTATGTAGTGATTAGGACGAATTACAAATGTTATTTTGATTGTTGACAATTATAGTTGTTTTTATTCCTTTATTATTCTGATTGCTAGTATTATGACTGACTACCTATTATAAAGCTTAAAGGGAATATTGATAGTATTAGTTAATTTTTGTAATCACATATATATCCATATCTTTCCACAATACAGCCCCTTTTTATCTAAATGTAAATCACTCTCTTTTGAAATATTATCTTGAGACATGACACCTCATTTCCTACATTCACAGAATTGTACCAATGTCTCTGTGAGCAGCCAGGTCTCTTATGCCTCCTGTGGATGAGTGCACTCTAAATCCTGGTCAGTGTGGGTGAAGGAGGTCATTGCATTGATACAGCCAGTGGCTACATCGCCAGTGTTATGAGGGATTTAACAAGTTCAGCCTTCAGACAGATGTGTCGGTGAGGCTTAATCCAGCTGATCCCTTTTATGGTTGTAATTGCATGTAGTTTATGGTACTCTTCATATCTGGATATGTATTTTTCATTTATGGGTTTTCTTAACAGATGTGGATGAGTGTCGGGATGGAGCTTGTCGTGGGGGCGGTGTTACAATACCATAGGCAGCTTCAGATGTCACTGTCCTACTGGTTTTGACCTGTCTTCAGATGGACGTACCTGTATTGGTATGTTGTATTTTGGCTGAAATTAAATTCAGAAATTACCAAATATTCTTATGACACTATCACCTTTTTCATGAAATAAAAAATCATAATTATAATGTAGAATAGTTGCTATCTATATAGTTAATGCTATTATTTGTTAATATTTTTGCTTGCTCTAGTTTTAATCATAAAGTCAGAGTTATTGATATTCATCATTCTTAATCTTTTTGACAGATCATGATGAATGCAGTGAAACAGGCATGTGTGCAAATGGTATCTGCACAAATATGGATGGATCTTTTAAATGTGTATGCAATGATGGATACATTTTATCCTCATCAGGCTTTGCATGTATAGGTAAGGATTTTTTTTTACTTGAGAAATAGTAGGATTAGTAGTGTATATTATTTTTACTAACTGTATAAGATAAACTATTATTATTCCTCAATCTTCTGATTGTAATAACTTTTAAAACTATATCATAATAAATATTTGGAAGGCTTCTTCAAATTATGACTAATAATAGTCTACACAATTTTCAGACATTGATGAATGTGAGGAAAAACCAAGAATTTGCTTATTTGGTCGTTGTGAGATTTAGATGGCAGTTATCGCTGTGTATGCAATGATGGTACACACACGTCAAGGATGGTAGCTTCTGCACTGATGTTGATGAATGCGGTGAGACAGGCATGTGTGATCATGGCTCATGTGTTAACATGGATGGGTCCTTCAAGTGTGTATGTCATGCTGGATACACCTTGTCTCCTAGTGGGAAGACTTGTATTGGTAAGTTCCCTCAATATTTTTGTGGCTCCATGAGATTGTGATGAAGTGAGTTACATTACTAGGAATAAAACTACTCTGCTAAAGTGTTTATTATCTTCCAGACATGGATGAGTGTACCTCAGGGCCTTGTAAAAATGGTCAGTGTATCAATACTGAAGGGAGTTTCAGGTGTGAATGTCCACCAGGTTTCACCCTTGGGGTTAATGGCGTCACATGCCTTGGTAAGTTTCTTAAGCATTGCTTGTTGGTAGAATATAATGTGCATAACCTTCAAGATCTTATTCCATGTTTTAGTTCTTCACTCATTGTGAGGAGTCACAATTCACTTAATTCAATTTTCCTTTATAATAGTAATACATGAAAAATCACTTTCATTCATTAGATACAAAACTGGACTTCTGTTATGCCATGTATCGTGATGGCCAGTGTTCCAATCCATCTACAACGCCCACCACAAAATCAGCTTGTTGCTGCTGTACAGTAATCTTGGGTCAGCCAATGGGTTGGGGGACACCATGCCAAGCCTGTCCACAACCTGGCTCCCAGGAGTTCCTTGGCCTGTGCCCTCATGGGTTTGGCATCACACACGAGGGTCATGGTAAGCACATTACTCATCTTTGATGAATTATTATTTTTTATATAAAAAAACTGCTTATATATCTGTTAAATAAATTTATTTTTCTATTTATATTTGCATTATGAAAAGCATCATTTCTTACTCAGACATAAATGAGTGTGCCCTGAACCCTGCTATTTGCCGCAATGGAGCTTGTGAGAACCTAGAGGGAGGCTACAGATGCATCTGTAATCCTGGCTACATGGTGGATGACAGCGGACGGCAGTGTCATGACATTAATGAGTGTGCCATTGACAACCTTCTATGTGATGGTGGTCAGGTACAATGAGGGTCATATGATTTAAAAGATTGTTTTTGTTTTAGACAGCCAAGAGGGCAAAGTAGCCAGGGCAGTTACACAGGTCCTGGGATGGTACCTATAATAGTGTTATGCCTCTGTCACAAGTCTCATATTAGCTAAGTTTTTGACATAGGCATGAATAATTGGAACAATATATGGGACCACTAATCATAGCAGTAATTTGCACTAAATATTATATTCTAAAAGTAAGTATAATAAGTAAATTTGATGATCACATAAACAAATGCAAATTACAATAGTTGCAACAAACCTGTCTGACATATGAATTGTTAGACATGTGTAGTTTAGACATGTAGAAGCTGTATATATTTATAACTATTTTAAAACTTTAGTTCATGGAGAAAACATGCATTACTGCATGAATGTTATCATAAATTACATTACTTTTTAAAA
>NC_051388.1:43016984-43019484 GCF_015228065.2 Penaeus monodon | reverse complement strand
TGTATATATGTATATTTATATGTGTATATGCATATATATGTGTATATGTGTGTATATATATATGTATATATATATATATATATATATATCTTATATATTATATATATATATATATTTATATATATATATTATATAACTATATATCATATATATAAATTTATATTTATATATATTTTGTATGGGAATAGTGTCCCACCAAGAAGTTCCAGCTATTTCTCACAGATGGTACATTCTACCATTGTAAACCAATAGTCCATATATGGGCAGAGCTACTAGCCAAGGTCAGTGTGGAGCAACACTAGGCAATATTAAGGTCTCAGACCTTGAATTTGCCGATGATGTTGCCTTCATTTCTGAGTCCCTTTGGAGCCACTTGTGGCGGCTCTTTATGCATTTAGCAATGAGGCGAAGCCCCTAGGCCTAGAGTTCTCCTGGACCAAGACCAAGATTCAGGACTTTGGGGGCCTGTTAGGGGAACCCGTTCAGTCGATCCATGCTTGCGGCAAGGACGTTGAAGTTGCAGAAAGTTTTACATACCTTGGTAGCGTAGTCCATATCTCTGGGTTGTCAGACCAGGAAGTCAGTAGACGGATTGGTCTGGTAACAGGAGCCATGAACTCGTTCAACAAGAGTGTTTGGAGATGTCGATACCTATGCAGAAGGACCAAGCTGCGTGTCTTCGAGGCTTTGATACTGCCAGTTTTGCTCTATGGAAGCGAAACCTGGACGCTATCCAGTGTCTTGGAGCCTTGCCTTGATGCCTTATGTAACAAATCCCTTCGCCAGATCATGGGGTACAGTTGGCAGGACCAAGTGTCCAACCGGCGGTTACACCGTGAGACTAGCATGGGACCTGATACTTGCATATTCCGGGATCGCCAACTCAGGCTATATGGCCACCTAGCTCGTCTCCCTGTGGATAACCCTGCCCACCAAGTTGTCTCTCTGCAAGACAACCCTGGGTGGAGGAGAACTGTGGGACGACCCAAGAGATCATGGCTTGGGCAGCTCGACGAGACCTGTCGCGAGGAATTAGAGACGGGCCATGGGCCTGCCTGGAGACTCGCCTCGAGGGATCCTCGTGGCTGGAAGCGAAGGGTGGATGCAGCCATGCACCCCTGTCGGCGTTACCCCCTTGATGATGATGATGAAACCAATAGGAATAATGCAAAAGCCCAGTCCTAAAATGCCATTGAATCTAATCTTCCTCCAAGAGCTTAATGTACTCATGGCAAGTCATTCCTCTCTCCTTGGCCTGCAGCCAAATTTTTCACAACAGTGTATTCCTGTCATTCCATCCCTTAACCAAATATTTCCATAATGGCATATACTTGTCACCTATCTCTAGGCCATATTTTTTGTGAGGTAATGGTCACATCAACTAGATCTAATGGGTTAAGTGATTTTTAATTTCCTTCTTCTTCCATTTCTTTTTTTTAAGTAAAATAATCACTAAATGGATTCTTCTCTTCAGATATCAACGAATGTCAAGAACAGACAGGTCTGTGTGGTCCACTTGGCACTTGCATTAATACAATGGGAAGTTTCAAGTGTATGTGCCCAAGAGGATACCGTGTAGACTCGACAGGCACAATGTGTATTGACTCTGATGAATGCGCCCTGGATGGAAGCTGTGAAGCAGGTTGTGATGTAAGATGAGAAGTATTTATTTATTCATAATGAATGCTTATTTATAAATTATTTCTTTGTAGCTTTCCAGTAATAAGAGTGGAACTTAAAGGCTAAAAATACTTCATTTATCTATCATTGCAGAATATTCAAGGAGGATTCCAGTGTGGTTGCCCCGACGGATACAGACGTCACTACTACTACAATCAGTGTGTGGATGATGATGAGTGTACAGCAAGTGCTGTGTGTGGTTCTGCTGACTGTCAGAACACCTTAGGTTCCTATAAATGTTTATGTCCAAATGGATACTCTTTCAATTTTGCTCTTCTGATATGTATTCAGGTAAGAACCAGCAAATATGTAGGATCACATTTTGTTAATCTGGGATTATTTTTTTCTTCTCATTTCATAAGATTAAGAGGTGCATCTTTTATTGTTGAACTGTAACTTGTTCCAGATAAGGAAAGAAAACTGTAGCTTTACTCCAGAATAGCATTTTCCAAACATTAGTCTAAAAGCTCTAGGGATAAAGAAAAAATATTTATATGATGTGTATCTTTGTATGAAATTAATTATATGCAGTCAGCAGTGTCTTGAACATATTAAAACAAGGTATGTGTTGAAATAGGGAGAAGGTTAAAGAAATTATTTTTATTCTCCAAAATATTCATATACACATGTTCTTCAGGTTGATGACAACTGCCTGACCAGTCCATGTGCTTTTGGTTGTAATGCTTTGGATGATGACTCTGTTGCTTGTGGCTGCCCATCTGGCTTCTCAAGGATTGGATCTGTAAGTATACTTCTTTTAGTATGTAAACAATGCCATCACTGGATAAGTGTCTTTCTGATCTCCTGATTTAGAGTTTTC
>NC_051388.1:42997443-43002443 GCF_015228065.2 Penaeus monodon | reverse complement strand
TATCTCTATCTCTTTTTCCCCTTTTCTCTTTTCTTTCTTATTCCTTCTTTCTTTCTATCTTCTCTCCTTTTCTCTCTATATTCTTTACTCTTTCTAATCTATTTTATCTATTATATTTTCTTTTTTATTTCTTTTCTAAAATTATTTCTTTCCTCTATTTATTCTTTCTCTCAATTTATTTCTTTCCTATATCTCCTTTTTTTATTTCTTCCTCGCCATCTTATTTTCTTCTTTTCCCTCTCTTTTTTTTTCTCTTTTTATTTTTCTCTATCTTCTTTCTCTCTTTCTCTTTCTTTCTTCTCTTTTTTTCTTTTTATTTCATTTTTTTTATTTTTCTTTTACTTTCTTTATCTTTTATTCATAATTTCTTATCTAAAATTCTATTTTTTTTTTTTATTTTTTTTCTATTTTTCTTTATTCCTTTCTTCTTTCTTCTTTCTTTATTCTTCTTCATTTATATTATCTTCTCTACTTTATTTCTTTTCTAATAATTTTTTATTTTCATTTTATTTCTTTTTTTTATTCATCTTTTTATTTTTTTTATTATCCCTATATATCTTTTAAAATTTCTTTATTTATCTATTTTCTTTATCTCTTCCTCTCTAATTTCTTATCTTTTTTTTTTATCTCTTTCTCTTTTTTTTTATTTCTTTTTTTTTCTCTTTTCTTCTTTATTTTTCTCTTTTTCTCTTTTTTTTCTCTATCTCTCTTATATTTATCTTTTTCTTATTCTTATTTTATCTTCTTCTCTTTCTCTCTTCTCTCTCTATCGTCATCTTCTCTATATTTCTATTTTCTCTCTCTTTTCCTCTTCTTCTTTTTTTTTCCTCCTTCTCTTTGCCCTCTCTTCTCTCTCTCTCTCTTCCTCTTCTCTTCCTCTTTCTCTCTCTCTCTCTCTCTCTCTTTCTATCTTTTCTTTATTTCTTTTTTCTTTTTTTCATTTTTTCTTTTTTCTATTTTTTTCTTCTATCTCTCTCTCTCTCTCTATCTCTCTCTCTCTTTTCCTTCTTTTCTCTCTTCTCTCTTTTTTCTTTTTCTTTCCTTCTTTCTTCTCTCTCTCTCTTCTTATCTATCTCTCTTCTCTTCCCCTTCTCTCTTTTCCCCTCTCTCTCTCTTCTCTTTTTCCCTTCTTATCCCTCTCTCTTTTCTATTTCCTATCCTCTTTTCAAACCCCTTTCTCTCTTTCTCTCTCTCTCTTTCTCTTTCTTCTCTCCTCTGTTGTGTGTGTGTGTCTCATTGTCTTTCTCTTCTATCTTTCTCTCTTTCTCTCTCTATCTCTCTTTTATCTTTTCTCTCTCTCTTATTTCTGTTCTCTTCTTCTCTCTCTCTCTCTCATCTTCCTCTTGTCTCTCTTCTCTTCCTTCCCCTCTCTCCTCTTCATCCCTTCTCTCCTTCCCCCTCTTTCCCCTTTCCCCAAATTTTTCCCCTATCTTCATCTTTCTTTCTCTATCTCATCTTTTCCTTCTTCTTTTCCCTTTCTATATTTTCTTCTCCCCTTCTCTTCTTTTTTTTTCTTTTTTCTTCTTGTGTTTTTGTTTGTCTATGTTCTTTCTTTCTCTTTTTTTCTCTTCTTTCTCTTTCTTTATCTGTCTTTTTCTCTTCTTTTTACTCTTCTTTGTCTTCTCTTCCCCTTCTCTATTTCTTTCTTCTTCTCTTCTCTTTCGCTTCTCTCTCTTTCTTTTTTCCCCATTTCTCTTTTCTTCTTTCTCTCTATATCCCCTCTTTCGTCTTTCTATCTCTCTCGTTCTCTTCTCTATTTTTCTTTTCTTCTTCTATTCTCTTTCTTCTCTCTCCCTTCTCTCTCTCTCTCTATCTCTCTCCCCTTCTCTCTCTCTTTCTTCTTCTTCTCTTTCTCTCCTATCTGTTCTCTCTCTTCTATCTCTCTCCTATCTTCTCTCCTCTCTCTTCTGCTCTTTCAGTTTTTTTCTCTCTCTTTTTTCCTCTCTTCTCTCTCTTTTTTTTCTCTTTATCTCCTCTTCTTTTTTCTTATTCTCTGCTCTCTTTCTTCTCTATCTCTCTCCTTTTTTCTTTATTCTTTTCTCTTCTTGTGTCTCTCTCGCTTCCTATTTCTTCTCTCTCTCTCTCTTTCTATTTTCTCTTTCTCTTTTCTTCATCTCTCTTCTCTCTTCTCTTTTTCTCTCTATCTCTTCTCTTGGTCTCTCTCTCTTCTCTCTCTTCTTCTCTTTTTTTTCTCCTTCTCTTTTCTTCTCTTTTTTCTCTCTCTTATCTCTTCTCTCTCTTACTCTTCTATTTCCTCTCTCTCTCTTCTCTCTCTTCTCTCTCTCATCTCTCTTTTCTTTCTCTCTTCTCTCTCTCTCTACCCTTCTCTATCTCTTTTCTCTCTCTCTTCCTCTCTCTCTATCTCTCTTCTCTCTCTTCTTCTCTCTTTTCTCTCTCTCTCTCTCTTCTCTTTTTTGCTGTCTCCCCCCTCCCGCTGTCTTACCTTGTGTGCCCGCGGCGTTCTCTGCCCCCTTGTCTCTTGGGCCCCCCTTGCCCCTGGCGCGCTTTCCCCTTGTTCTGGGTGCCTTCGTGCGGTTCCGGGTGTGCCCGTCTGCCCCTGCGCTGTCTGTCGGCCCCCCTGGCTCGGCGCTGATCCCCGCCGACGGCCTGCCCCTTCTCTGGGCTTTTGCTCGGTCCCGCCCCGCGGTCTCTGGCTCCTGGTCCCCGCGCTCCCCCCCGCTTCGCTGGCCTGGTCCGCGCTCTGGCCCTGGCCCCGGCGATCTCCCCCTTCTTGTTCGCCCGCGCTGGGGTCCTCCCGCCCTGCCGGGTTTCCCGGGTCCCGGTTCTGGGCCCCGCCCCGGCTGGTTGGCTCCCCTGCCGGTCCCCTTCCCCCCTCCCGTGGCCCCCCTGCTGTTTCCCTGGCCCGCCTCGGGGGGAGGCGTGTGCCCCTGGGTTCCCCTGGCCTCTCTGCCGCTTCGCCGCCCTCCCCCCCTGCCCGCCCCGTTGCTCTGCGAGGGTCTTCGCGCTTCTCCCCGCCGCGCTCGGCGTCCTTGGCGTCGCCCCGGGGGGAGGCCGAACCTTCTCCCTGGCCCATTAGAGGCCACTGAGTGTGTCCCCCAGGGTCGGTTGAATGGGCCACGTCTTGCATCTTCCTGGTCGTCGGCTCGGACCCCTGTTGGAAGGGACCCCGGAACAGTTCATCAGGAATCTTTCTGTGGGGTTGAAGGCCATTTTCTTGGGAATGACCTTCGCCCTGCCTACCAAGCCCTGAGAAAACTGAACTCTAAGCCCTCTTCCCACAGATGACTGCAGTCCAATCAGCAGATGGACAGATCATCTCAGATCATGTTTGGGGTTCGTGAATGTTGGGCTGAGTATTTTAACAGTTTTTTACCGGTAGACCCTCCAACAGTTAGCTTGGATGCAACGATGTTCTCAGTGCCCGCCCCTGGACCTACCCATCATGAGGAAACCTCCTACCCTAACAGAGGTTAGGATGGCAATTTCCAAACTGAAGAATGGGAAAGCTGCAGGCATATGTGATATTCATGCTGAACTGCTTAAGGCTTGGGGTGAACCTATGGCTCAGGGCCTGCATACAGCCCTGACTGCCATCTGGCAGTCTGGTACCATTCCCCCTGTCCTGCTGAGGGGTGTGGTCATCCCTCTCTGGAAAAGGGAAAAGGGATCGTTGGGATTGTAGCAAATACTGTGGCATTACACTGCTCAGCATACCAGGCAAGGGTTCTCGCCCCATCCTTCGAACGGATCCGTAACCACCTACTGAGGCATCAGAGACCGGAGCAGTCTGGATTTACTCCTGGCAAGTCCACGATAGACCGTATACTAGCACTTCGAGTAATTGTGGAACGCCGTCGTGAATTTGGTCGTGGGTTGCTTGCAGCGTACATCAACCTCAAGAAGTTGTTTGACTCAGTGCATCGGGAATTGCTATGGGAGATCCTGAGACTCAGAGGAATTCCGACACAGATTATTGGCCTAATAGAAAGCCTTTTTACTGGTACTGAAAGTGCTGTAAAATGTGGTGGGGGTATCTCGAACTTCTTCCCTGTTAATTCAGGGGTGAGGCAAGGCTGTTTCCCTTGCACCAACACTTTTCAACACCTGTATGGACTGGATAATGGGCAGAGCTCTACCAAATTTTAGTGTGGAGCAACACTAGGCAATATCAAAGGGCTCAACCTTGACTTTGCCAGTGATGTTGCTATCCTATCTGAGTCCTTGGAGTCACTGGTGGCAGCTCTTGATGCATTTAGCAATGAGGCGAAGCCCTTAGGCCTAGAAGTCTCCTGGACCATGACCAAGAAACTTGGATGCTATCCAGTGTCTTGGAGTCTCGTCTTGATGCCTTTTGTAACAAGTCCCTTCGCCGGATCATGGGGTACAGTTGGCAGTACCATGTGTCCAACCGGCAATTACACCGTGAGACTGGCATGGGACCTGTTACTTGCATAATCAGGGATCGCCAACTCAAGCTATGTGGGCACCTAGCTCGTTTCCCTGTGGCCGACCCTGCCCATCAGGTTGTCTCTATGCGAGACAACCCTGGGTGGAGGAGGCCTGTGGGACGACCCAGGAGATCATGGCTTGGGTAGCTCAACAAGGCCTGTCATGAGGAATTAGAGATGAGCTGTGGGCTTGCCTGGAGACTCGCCTAGAGGGATCATCATGGCTGGAAGCGAAGGGTGGATGTGGCCATGCGCCTCTGTTGGCATTAGCCCCTTGATGATGATGATGAATATAATATATAATATAATATAATATAAATATATAATATATAATATTTATAAATTGTATATACACAATATATATATAAATATATATATATATATATATATATATATATATATAATAGTATACTGATATGTAAAATATTTCTATATGATATATATAATATATATATAATATATGTACAATATTTATATAATATGTAATATATAAGTTTGTACATATAAATATGTAAGTATATATACATGTATGTATATATACTTATACATATATATATATATATGACAGAAACACAGTAACATGTACACAAA
>NC_051388.1:42984943-42987443 GCF_015228065.2 Penaeus monodon | reverse complement strand
TTTGATTATTATAGTGCCATTACCTTTTTTCTGTAGATGTATACCAAAGTAATATATGTTGCACAACTTTCTTATTATCAACTAGTGAAGGAAATACCATTGAGGAAAAGTGTCATATTCAATCATTACAGGTAAATTTAACCTTATACTAAATGGTTTTAGGAAACCTAATCTGTACCATACAGAAGTACATTGGTGGGGAGAAGAGAATGACAGTAGTAGCCATATCAGTATTATCTTCTGCACTGGCCTAATATGGATTCATGGGGAACATAGGAAAGGTCAGGAATTAGGGTAACTGTAAGGTTTGCAAAATAAGAAATAATTGGTGCAGTTCCTTTTTGATATTTACCTGTCTGTGATATCATTGTGGCCATCCTCCTTGCACATTAAATCTCTGTATAAAGAACTAAATCACAGATTTTTGAAGTTTTAGTTGAGATGTGTAGGAAATTGCATTCTTTCGGTCTCATGGAATTTTGTAAAAGTTTCACCATTATAAAAGGTAATACCTGTAATTGCATTTGAGCTTTTACCCTTATTAAAAATATATATATATAATTTAGGGCAAATTATATTGCATGATATTTTCCACAATATATTACATTTATCACTGCTTTTATTAAGTGACATGTTAAATATATGAAACATGTCAAATATTGCTGATGCAGTATCATAGTTTGAGGAGTTCCATATTATGACGGGATGAATGCCAGCAATTGATTTATTGTTGTTTTAGATAAATTAAATGGAATTACACCTTGCTTGTTACATTTTATAACAAATGAAAAACAAATCTGTACTGCACAGTCACACACTAATACAAACAGTTACATGCATGAAGCTGCATGCTTTACATGTAACATTTTAGGTGGAATGTTTTGTAATAGCTAAAAAGCCTTGAGATCTATATAGCATGTGACACACACACAAAAAAAATAAGATAAAATTAATTGTACCTCCCACTCTACCTAAGATCAACCCATCATCTTATTCCAACTCACCATCAATCAGCTCTACATGCATACCACTTCTCTTTCATGACAGTAGCATACTTTCTAGAAGCAGTCTATATATTTTTGTTTTCCTTAAAATATCAACAATTCCTGTTCTCCACCACAGTCCACAGTCAGCTTAAATTATTTATTTAAAGAAAGTAATACTACTATGGCAGTTATAACCACTCTCCTACTTGTAGCATTTCTGTTTTTAAAAACTCTGCTGAAACCCAGTTTTCACCATCCTACCCATACTTTCATTCCTGCTACCTCATCTGGATAATTATCCATCAGCCACAAGGGACCCACCACATGTGTACCAGGCTTTTATGATTATCCCAATCATATGCTTAGAAATGTGTCTCTAGCTTTTTTAATATTTTCTGAAAGTTTTTTTCTTCATTGTTAATCCTATTTGGAAAAATAATTTTCTTCATGAATTAAATAAGAAATACTTGTCGAACTCCATTGGTCCTGCGACAAAATTGATATCAAAATTAAATTATAAAAAATTATATCACTTTTGTCATATTAGATCAAGTCCCTTAAATTTGGCACATGTAATGCCCACATACTGAACTGTTTCCTGTTTATCTGTGTACATCCTTAAATTGGAACTCAATATCACTACTACATATTTTATAGTTGGTCATATAATACGTATTGCCATAGTCTTTACCATCTCTTCACCTATGTGTATGTATTTGATCAGTGATAACATTTTGTAAACTGTATCATTTATGTGATCGTGAAATTTAAATTCCCAGCTACAGTTATTCAGAGGGCTTCTTTTCTTGATGTATTTAGGTCCTGTTTCTCCTAGTTCGTACTGGTGTAGAGGTCAATTTTTGCCACCACTGTTCATGACTGGATGGCATTATGTTGTGTTAGATTCCATTTCAGTACATCTTTTGAACAAACCTTTGATGTATTTTTAGATATTTTGTCTCAAACATTCCTTGGTTACTCTGCTCTATATTTTTATGTGCCTATGCACATATTCAGATTGCCATTCTGTGTTTGAGTTGATCATGGATGAAAGCAATAAACAATTGGTGTCAAGGCAGATTTTTTGGGTACTCCATTTCTTCTTTGTGTCCTTGTAGTGTTTGCCTCTAATTACTGTTAGAATTTGTCTTTCTTACAGAAAGTCCTTCATCCATTCAAGGAAATTTCCTCAAACTCTGTGTTCCAATTTCCAATTTGAGTCTGTTCTTTAACACTGTCAAATGCCTTCAAAAATCCAGCCTTCTTGCTATTGTCTTCTTGTAACAATTCCTTGTAAACATTCGATACATGTCTTGCCTTCTCAGCATCCAAATTGCTTGTTTGATATCATTTTGTATTTAAGTAGTTTGTATTTAAGTTTGATTTTGTATGTAACTCAGTGTTTTCTTATCATCTTTTTAAAGTAATTTGCATATTTCACATGTTAGTGATACTGGCCTGTGATTCAGTGAATTTTGCTTAACACCACATGTGATGCTCTCTAATTCTTTTGT
>NC_051388.1:42972443-42974943 GCF_015228065.2 Penaeus monodon | reverse complement strand
TATATTATATTTAATTTCCCCAATTTTCTTATTATCCCATTTTACTTTAAATATTTAAAAAATATTTTTTGGGGTTTTAATTTTATTTATTACCCAATATTTTTTACCCAAAAACCCCCAAATTTTTAATAAAAAATATAATTAAAATATATATATATATATATATTATATATATTTTAAAATATATATAATATATATATAATAAAATAATATTATATATATAATATATATATATTAAAAAATATATAAAAAAAAAATATATTTTTATATTTATTATTGGGATATATTTTAAATATAATATTAAAATATATTTTTAAAATATATATATAAAATTTTTATAATATTAAAACTTTAAAATTTTTCTAAAATATAATTTATTTTTTATTATTTATAAAATATTTTTATATTTATATAAAATTTTATATTAAAAATATTGTATATATATATATATGTTTATAAAAATCTACTATTAAAATATCTTTTATATAAAATATAATATATATATTATCTAAAATATTTTACATATATATATAAAATCATTTTTATTATATTAAAATTTTATATATTTATATATATATAAAATTATATTATATGTGTTTTTATATTTTTTAAACTATCTATATATTTTATATTATTTATATATATATATATATTTTAATTATTATATATATATTAAAAATTATATAATTTTATTTTTATTTTAAAAATTTTAAAAATAAATTTTTCTATATTATATATTATATATATATATTAAAATTTTAAATTTTAAAGATTTTATTTATAATAATATAAATATATTTATATAATATAATATAATATTTATATATTTTAAAATTTTTGTATATATATTAAAATATTATATATATTTTATATATATATATAAATATTATTTATAATTATGTATTTTATATTTTAAAATATTTATTATAATATAAAATATTAAAATATATATTATATATTATATATATTTTTTAATTTATTAATTATATTTTATATTATCTATCTTTTTTATCTATTTTTATATATATATCTTCTATATTTTATCCCATTCTATTCTATTATCTCTTCCCCTATAATATAAATTTATATAAAAAAAAAAAAAAAAAAAAATTTATATTATATTAAATTTTTTTTATTATTTATTTTATATTTTTTTATTTTTATTTTATTTTATCTTTAAAAAATTTTGTAAAAATTTTTTATTATATATCTCTATTTTATTTTCTTATCCTATCACCTTATTATTTTATAATCTTTTATTTTTTTTTAAAAATTTTTGAAAAATTTTTTCTATAAAAAAACCATATTTTCTCCTTTCTTTTTTTATTTTTTTTTTTATTTTTTTATTTTTCTTCTTATTCGGTTCTTTTTCTTACTCTTTTCTTAAAATTTCTTTCTTTTCTTATTTTTTGTTTTTTTTTTTTTTTTATTTCTTTTTTTCTATCTTTTTTAAATTATTTTTAGTTTTATTCTTATTTATTAACTTTTCTAAAAATTTTTATTTTTTTTTTTTTTTTCTCCTTTTTCTTCTTTTCCCCTTCTTTTTCCTTCTGGGGCTCTATCTTTTTCCTCCCTTCCTCCCAACCCCGGGTTTTTCCCGGTTTACCGGCCGATTTCTTTTCCCACCCAATTTTATAAAATCTAATTATTATTATTTTTTTTTTTTTTTTTTTTTTTGTTTTTTCTTTTATCCTTTTCTTTAAAATTCCCTTTTCTCTTTTTTTTATCTCTATTCTTTTTTTATTTTTAAAAATTTTTTATTTTTTTTTCTTTCCCCCTTCTTTTTATTTTCTTTTTTTTTTTTTGTTATTCTTTATTTTTTTCATCCCCCTTTTTTTTTTATTTTTTTTCTTCTCTTTTTTTTTTTTTTCCCTTTTTTCTTTCTGGGTTTTTTTTGGGTCCCCCTTTTTTTTTAAAATTCTTATTTACCCAAAATTTTAACCAACATACTTTTCTTACCCCCAAACTTTAAGGTTTTAAAAATATTTATATATTATTTTTTATTATTTTATATTTTAAAAAATATCTTTAAAATATAATTTATTTATTATATATATATATAAATATATATAAATTTTTTAATTATACCCTCTATATAATATTTATATATTATATATTTATTTTATTCTATTAATATATAAAGATATATAAAAATTTTAATATATAAAAATATAATTAAAACATATTATTAAAAAATATATTTATATATTATATAATTTAATTTTTTTATTATAATATATAATTAAACTATAAAATATTTTTTTCTCTAATTTTTTTATTTTTCCATAATATTATATATATATTAATATATTATCCCATTTCTATAAAAGTTACTTCTTCTCATCTATCTTTATATCTTTATTTCTTTTATATTTACTTTTTTTCTCTATTTTATATTTCTATCTTTTTTCCCTTTTATAAAATATATATATCCTCCTTTAATTTTTATTCTTTAAACTCTATATTTTATCTGTAAAATTTTTATCTTTTTTTTATTATT
>NC_051388.1:42937443-42967443 GCF_015228065.2 Penaeus monodon | reverse complement strand
GTCCAATGGTTACTCTTTCAATTTTGATCTTCTGATATGGATTCAGGTAAGAAAGAAACAGCAAATATGTAGGATAACTTTTGTAATCTGGGATTATTTTTTTCTCTCATTTCATAGATTAAGAGGGCATCTTTATTGTGAACTGTAACTATGTTCCAGATAAGAAAGAAAACGTAGTTACTCAGAATAGATTTCCAAACATTAGTCTAAAAGCTCTAGGGATAAAGAAAAAATTTATATGATGCTGTATCTTTGTAGAAAGTAAGTATATGCATTCAACAGTGTCTTGAACATATTTAAAACAAGGTATGTGTTGAAATAGGGAGAGAAGGTTAAAGAAATTATTTTTATTCTCCAAAATAATCAGATATACTGTTCTCAGGTTGATGACAACGCCGACCAGTCCAGTGCTTTTGGTTTGTAATGCTTTGGATGATGACTCGGTTGCTTGTGGCTGCCCAACTGGCTCTCAGGATGGAATCGTTAAGTATACTTTTCTTGTAGTAGCAAACAATGCCATCACTGGATAGTGTTTTATGATTTCATGGAATTTAGAGTCTTCAATTTTGTTACATTTTTAATTTCCTATTCGAGAAATAACTTGAAGTTTGGTTATCTATAGAATGTTCTTAACTCGAGATGTCAACTTATCTGTATGAGCCATTTTCTGGGGATCAGAAATAGTATTACCAGATCAATTTTAATATTAAAATAACAGCTGTAATGATAAATAAGTGGTACTTGAATTGTCCATTAAGTATGTAGCTATAACTAATTTAGATTCAAGTAATATTTTTTTGTTTCTAAATAATTTGCACTGACTTTGTTACTTATTAGTTATAATGACGTAATCATTATCAGAGGAATTTGTTGTGGTGTATAAAAAAATTTTCATTTTCAGGGACATTGTATGCACACTCTCAATCCACCAGTGGGTAATGGAGAGGCATGGGGGAATTGGAGGTGGCAATGGGATTGGATCACAGTTTGGCAAACAATTTAGTGGAGACCTGGAGGCCGTTTTGGAGGACCTGCGAGGCCAGTTTGGTGGAGGACCCGGAGGCCAGTTTTGGCAAGGGCCATGGGAGGCCAGTTTGGCGGAGGGAACCTGGAGGCCAGTGGTGGCGGATCTGGAGGCCAATTTCGGTGGAGGCCTGGAGGCCCGTTTGGGGAGTATCTGTGAGGCCAATTTGGTGGAGGCCCGGAGGCCAGTTGGTGGAGGCCCGGAGGTCAGTTTGGTGGCGGATTCTCTAATACTTACAGCTATGGCATAATCAGTTTGACCTTGGTGTGTAACAAACATTTTCCCTAGGACCACACGATCCACCATGGTGGACAATAAGAACATCATATCCACTGAAGGATGCTTCACATTGTAAGGTAAGTTAGATAATTTATTTTGACTTTCCAAGTATTGATTGGTTAAGAAGGTAAACTCATGACAAAGAAGAATCCCTCAAAAGCTTTATAAAAGGCAGTATACAAATTCAGATGGATTCTTTTCTTTCTTTTCTTGTCTTTTCTTTTTTTCTTTCTATCTTTAATGCAATGATTTTCGTGCCAGAACGTGATTAACAGGACGCCGTCGCGATCAGTACATGTGCCATCAGTGATAAAACCAGCAGTTATTCATTCCAGCACAGTTAACTATACAGATGATTCAAGTTGTGTGGTCCATGCAAACAACCAACACACACAGGGTTAGTTGCAAAAACAATTTTAAAATTACTGTGAATTTTATGTATTCATTTTGTTCCTAACTGGATAACTGACATTTAATGTCAATATTATTCAAATCATATATTGGGACATAAGATGGCCTGATCTTACAGGATAGTGCGGCGGCAGCCTGGAGATGAATTTAGAAGACAAGACACATAGCACACCAGGGCAGCCCAAAAATCAATTGGTCTGAAGGTTTCCGTGAAGCAAACTATCCACAGGATGCAGCTTATAAAAATTAAAACCAGCTTAACATATCTCCCAGGTGATTAATGTGCCAGTGGCTGATATTTTCCTTGGTATCTTATGGTTATATATATACTATATATATATATATATATATTATAGTATATATATATATATATATATATATTATAGATATACATGTGTGTGTGTGTGTTGTGTCCTGTGGTGTGTGCGTGTGTGTGTTGTGTGTGTGTGTGTGGGTGTGTGTGTGTGTGTGGTGTGACTTGTGTGTGTGTGTTGGTGTGTATGGGATATATAATTATATAATTATATATATTATATGATATAATAGATATATATATATATATATATATAGATGATATATATATATAGACATACATATATATCTATAGATATCATAGTATATATAGATATATACTAGGTATATATAATAATATATATATATATCTATATAATATATATATATAATACATACATATATAATATATATATATAGATATATATATATTAGATATATATATATATAGAGATAAATATATACAATATATATATATATATAATATATAATACTATTATATAATATATATATATACCATAAAAAAACCCCCAAATTAAAAAACATTTTAAGTTTTTTTTTTTTTATATATATAATATATATATATATATATATATATATATATATATTATATATACCATACATATATATATATATATATATACATATTAATATATATAGATATATATATATATATATATATATATAATATATATATATATATAATACATACATATAGATATAATAATTATAATATATAGATATATATATATATATATATATAATATATATATATAGATACAAACATACATACATACATACATATATATATATATATTATATATATAGTATATGAAGAGAATATATATATAGAGAGATAGATACTACAGAGATATATAGTATTATATAGGATTAGAGAGTAGAGGAGATATGAGATAGAATCATACAGAGAATATATATATAGAGATATATAATATAGAGATATATCACATTACATATATAGAGGGATCGATAGAGAGAGAGAGTAGTAGATAGTAGATAAGATGATATAGATAGAAGATATAGATCAGCCATACAGAGAGAGTATAGAGGATAGATAATATGTAATATATATATATATATTAATACATATATATATAGTATGAGAGAGAGATAGAGATAGTATATGATATATATAGAGAGAGTATACAGACCATATATAGAGATAGAATAGATCTACAGACAGTAGATAGAGATTATGATAGAGATATTATTATAGATATAGAGAGATATGAGAGATAATATATATAGACAGACCGATTATATATAGGGATATAAGATATATATATATATATATATATAGACATACATATATAAATATATATACATACATAGTATTATATAGCCATACATATAATCTATATATATACATAATATTATATATATACATACATATATATATATATACTTAAATATATATATATACATACATATAAATATATAGATATCTATATATAATAATAGATATATATACTATATATATATATATCTATATTATATATATATATATATCTATCTATATATAGATATATATATATATATATATATGTGTGCTAGATATTATATGTATATATAATATATATATATATATATATATATATATATACATACCATATATATATATACATACAATATAATATATATACATAATATAATATATCATACATATATATATATACATACATATATATTATATCATACATCTATATATGTATTATAATATATATATATATACTGTACATACATATATCTATATATATATCATATATCTATACTACATACATATAAATATATAATATATATATATACATTATACATATATATATCTATATATCTACATACATATATATATGTATATTATATACTATATAATATATATATATATATATATATATATATATATATATATATATATAGATATTAATATATATATATATGAACTGAAGATAATGAGGAGTGTGTACAGGAATGTTATTTATGACACAATGTTATTTTTTTTAAAGGACTTTTGTGCTTTTAGTATTTGATGTACTCAGTATTAACTTTTCAACACAACCTTCTGCTTTCAGGAACAATGTAAAATATGAAATAGTCAAAGGAAATGAAAACAAAGTTTTTGATATGAAGTCTCGTCAGGGGACAACATCTCTACACTTCCATCGTCGTCTGCACCGACCAGAAACCTTTGACTTGGAGATCAGTGGGCATCCACTGGATTATAATAATATTGAAGATACTAATAATGATCTTGATGTAAACATTAGGATCATTGTTACACACTAAGACAAAACTAAATGTAATTACATGTATAGAGTTGTAATGCAGATTTTTTATTCCATCTTTAATATTGATAGGCAAAAAACGGTTTTATCATATTTTGTAAGTTATATTTGAAAAGAAGCTCAAAGATATATCATGGTACTGTATGCTGCATAGAGCAGTAAAGTTCTTGTTACAGGTTTTCAGTGTAAACCTTTTTATGAAAAATTTGTGAAGAGTATAAGATAATCAAAATAATTAGTTATTTTATACAATAGAATAGTTCAAGCATAAATTGGTTAAGAATAGATTGATTCATGGGTTAAGAAAAAAAATATTGTAAGTGGTTCTTTTATAAAGCATAAAACATCTAGCAAAATTTTGCATATGTAGAGTGATATACATTTTTTTTCCTGTTTATTTTATGTACATTGAAGTTTAGTGTACTTAGTAGTCATTAGTGCTTTCTTTCCTATTAGTTAGTAACATTAGTCATTTGTAAAGCTGAATGAGTTATAGTACTAGAATGAATTAATATTATAACGGTGATATTTTTGAAGGTGCTAATATACGTTTGGCTTAGCTTACTTTCTCATGTAGAGCTAAACTAGGGACCAGTTTTTATAACATTATTTGGAGCAGATGTGTCATTTTACTGACAGTAGCACAATTGACTTTCATTTTTTTTCTGTCTTTACTGTGTATTGCACTCATTGGTCTACTACAAATTCTACTAACAGTAAATATGTACACAACTGTTCACTTGGGGTCTTGCAGATATAGCCCACCTGGCTGATACTTAATAAAAATTAATAGTCATGAACTGCTAATGCATTACACCTTAGAACAGTAGCAACTGAAAATGAAATATTAATCGTATTCCTTTTTGTGTGATTTTTCATAAAATAACAAAGGAATTAGCTTTATCAATAAGTTCTCTAGGTGAGCTATGATGTATGATTTCGCACGTTGTGTGGTGTCCAACTATTGAGCAATCATAATGTCTAGTCCTGGGACAACGTATCTCCATCGTGCTGCATCCTTGCCGCATACAAAATATGTTTATGACTTTGGGTCTTACTTTTTATGACCTATCTGCATTCAGGGTTTCATTATATTAATGGCCTACATCTTTGTTATTTGTATTATATTATTTTGTTCATGCACCGTGCTCTATTGCAGTTACATATACAAGTACATGCACCATACAAAGACTTTAATCAAGTGTGGTGCATCCCACACCCACACAGACATACACACAACTACACACTTATATTTTAAGTAAATCAGGGTATTGATTTACCATCTTGTGACATCAAGTTTTACCACCTTATGAGATGATGTGTCAAGTTCAGCCACAGTTTGTTCACACCTCACTGCCAAAGGACATCACCGTTGTCATATTAAAAACTCCCATAACGTAAGTGATATCTGCCTCATCTTGTCTTTTCTTTGAAGGAGTTATTGCACACATACTTTCATAGTAAATGATTCCTGTCAGTCTTTTTTGATTATTCTTCACTAACAAGTGCATCTCTTTTATACAGTGACACCCCATTCTCATTGCCTGTTTTTACCAAGTTTGTTTAGAAATGATAAGAATGACTATTGAATCAATCCAGAGTAAGTCATTTTGTCACAGTATATTTTATGGTTGGATCAAATTTTTGTATGTAATTCCTGTGTGTATATAAGAAATGAAGCATTATTATTTAGTATCGATGCACAAGTCTATTTTTCCCATAGTTGTACTACATACTGTCTTACTATCTGCAAAAAAAGATTGTTTTCTCATACTAATCCTTAGTTGAAAGATTTTCTGAAAATGTCATAAGTAAATTAAAAGTGTTACTTTAACACTTCTCACACGTAGTCTGCTGCTTCACACCATCAGTCACACTCCCTGGGTAACATAATATTATGTGAGCTTTGAGGCCTTTGATCTTCACTCAGTCTCGCTGATCTCGTACATCTGTGCCGTTACATTGACAATCCATAGTCTCCTGCATAACTCTGATGCTTATGAAGCTTGTTTCATAATAAAATATCACCACAGCCTTAGACGTCTTTCATTTTCTTTTGAACATTTTAGGTATGCCATACCCAAGCCAATACAGTGTTTGGTAAGTTTTTCAACAAAATTATAAACTTTTCAAAGCCTTCTTTCATTATATTCTGCATTGGAGGATTGTAAAAAAAAAAAAAAGGGGGGGGATGAATCTGATAATGAAGCATCTAATCCTGTTTTGTAATGACAATTCCTTTGGTTCTTTCTATCAGCTTGATGGATATGATTAATTTTGTTACTGTAACAAAAACTACTTATGGGGTTTCCTCCTTATTCCATACTAGTCCATTAACTGCACAAGAAAAAGATACACGACATTCATAAGTACATGTGTTCTGGCTTGCCACCGGGTAACCTGTCTCTGTGAGCACAGTCTTGTTAATTTTGCTGATGGGCATATTTCTCAGTTTGGTGCATTCCATCCCCAGGGGAAGGGGAACAAAATTTTCTTTTTCCACTGATACCAGCACTTGGGCTTACTTAATCTGAGTGTGCTAATTTCAAATCTGAAGTTATTTTTTTTATGAAGTAGGTTGTAATACAGTGTTTTAATTCTAGCAAAATGTGGACACCCACACATTGAAATGGTCTAAGAAATATAGGACCAAGAGAATTCTGCCTTTTAATTTACCTTTTTGCCAGATATTTCATAATGTACAAGGCCACTGTTAGATGATGTTACACCGCTCACTAAATGTTGAAAAAAAATAATAATAATAAATAATAATAATAATAATAATAAAAAAATATATAAATATATATACATTAAAAAAAAAATATATATATATATATATATATATATATACATACATATATATACATACATATATATATATATAAATATATATATTCAGACTTACCACTTCTCTAATACTTTGTTATATTTCCTGCTCATTTAACCGAACCACCACAGACTTAGGTTCTGTCCCCCTGTAGTTTCTTGTGAATTTTGTTACACACAGAAGGCTCAACATGTGTTCAGCCGGCAAGGAGTCTATCAGTAGGCCTTAGTGACCAATCCTGATTTCCCCATCCTCAAATTGGCAGGAAAATATTTAGTACAATTGATCTCAATACTGTTCGTCTCACTCGTGTATGAACCTTTGATGAGGACGCACCTTACATAAAACGCAGAACCAATAAATAAAAAGTCTTGTGCCACAAGAGTTTACCCTGGAGCCCGGGGCCTCTCGTCTCGTTAGGCATTATTGCTTTTCTAGTTTTTCGTAAAGTAAATAAATTTAAAAGTAAAATCCTGTAGATTACAGAAACTTATTGTGCCTTTGCCAGCACCTATCAGTGATCTAGATTGATTGATTGATTATTTAAAATTTACTCCGCGTCAACAGCTAAGGTCTTAGCGTAGAATTACCTTGTTAACTAGAAATATTAAAATTTTAAAACGTTAAAATCTATCAATAAATATCTTACAAATAATAATAAAATAGATTAAAATTCAAAGCATAAAATATTATGTTCTTTCTCTAAAAGTGCATAAAATTATGCATAAACATTATGCATAATTAAATTTTTATTGAAAATATTAGTCTCACCTAAGGAAATTATAATACACCTCTAATGTCACAATCCTCCCCCAATCGTTTTTCAGTGTATAATGGGGAGACAAGTTACATACGTCTTTGGTCTGAGAATGTTGCACATCTTCCACTAACTGTGCGATCGTTAATGGCTTCTTGGCATCCTTCACAAGTGCTTCATTTTAGCCATCTTGGCCCATGATCAGTCTTGTTGCCCGATTCTTAGTCTGTTAATACACTTCCACTTTCGGTTGATGGATTCTAGTCGCCCAACTGCCAAGGTCCCATCTCTAATGTCTCGCATTTTGTTTCTGAGGTATGGCTCTCCAATTTTTCCCTCCATTTATCACAGACAACTTCTGATGCTGGGTTCATCAGGTCGGTGTGTGGGAGAGGAAAACGAGCATCACAAGGCTTGAGCGGGGCAGCTGCCTTTGCTTCTGATCAGCTCGCTCATTCCCCACTATACCAACATGCGCTGCACCCAACATAGAGTTTCTTTTTCCGTGGTTTGACATCAGTGCAAGCCCATTCTTGAACCTCCCTCACTAATGGATGTGATGAGTTTAAGCTCTTGATTGCTTGTAAGGCCTACGGAGATTCACAATATACACAACAGAATGGTTCGTAGATTCTCTATTCACTTAACTGCTGTAAGGATGGCATGTAACTCCTGCAGTGAAGATCGAGGCTGCTTAGAGAAGACGCAGATGCAATCTTCCTTCTGCTCACTGCTGGCAACCCCACGCCATTTTCAGATTTCGAACCACTTATAATTTTTGGCATCTGGATCACCCGGTATTTAGAAATGTGCTGAAAATTTCTCTCGACTTCTGCTTCGCGATCTCTCCCTTTCCCATTCCGACTAAATCCACTCAACTTGATTAAAGTCCAAGGCGGAAATTGGGATTCCAACGCCAGAACCTTAGTGAGACCCAAATTAAAGAGCTTACTTCCACAAGAATTCCTCATTCTCCTACCATAGGATCGGCTATCTTCAAGGGTTTGAAAAACCCAATCTGGATGTAGGAGATCCTGGAATCCTTTGTAGTCTCGTTAGTAATCAGGTTTCATGTATTCTCGGTGAATGAAAGAGGGGTTCTCCAACTCTCAGCATACAGGGACTCCCACTAGGTGAAGACCTGAAAGCCCCAGTACAGATTTTCTGAGAGCTTTCAATTATGAACCGAGTCCAACAGCCGTAGAACGTGGGAGTCAGATGAATAAGCTTCAACATCCATAATCAAGCTTTACACGATAAGCGCTCGGTAAAGCCTTAGTACTTTGGCGGTCTGCACCCCAAGTAGATGGAGGAGAACCCGCAAATACTAAAGTGCTTTTGTAGACCTTTACTTTCAAACTGTTTGGATGTGAGGCACCCTGTAAGCCTTGATCAAAAATTAGACGCAAGTACTTTCACCTCTTGGACAAATTCAGTGGGTTTGCTTCCTAAATAGAGGGAAGGATGGAATTTTCCCTCGTTTGTGGAAATGTATAGCTGGTCTTGCTTGGGGAAAAATTTGAACCCCATGAGAATGTTGGTCCCACTGTACAACCTGATTTATTGAGCCTGCATGTGTCCTTGCACCATCCTGTAAGCTTCCTCCTGAGCAGTACAGTGTAAAGTCATCAAATACAGATTACTTGAGACAGAACTTGGAATACTCCTTACAATGTCTTTATAGCAATGGCAAACAGGGTCACACTTTAAGACACTCCCTTGTGGGACCCCTTCCCGCTGAATCTTCCAGAATTAGAGAAACTTTCCCACCCGAACGCTAAATTTCCTGTTAGCAAGGAAGCTTTGTATAAGGTATGTATGCTCCTTCTTAAGCCTAATGTCATACAACTTCTTGAGTATGCCTGCTTCCAAGTAGTATCATAAGCCTTTTCAAAGGTCAAAGAAAGCTGCTATTCATGTGACGCGCCTGTGCTAAGGAATTCTGTTAGCAGTTTTCCATCCTTACAAGTGCATCTGTGGTCGATCTCAACTCTAAACCCATATTGATATGGAGTCAGCAACGTTTTTCCTTTTCTAGCATCCATGTCAACCTGAAGTTTACCATTTTCTCCACGCTATGTCAGATGCAGCTTGGTGATGGAAATTGGTCTGTATTTCGTTGTGTGGGAAGCACCTTGCCAGGTTAGGGACAGAATGATTATAGACCTCTTTCCCATGTTGGATGGCACTGTACCCTCCTATAATCCTATTGAATAGGTCCCAACAAGAACTTTTGGGATCTTCTCTGGTAAGTGAGATATCATTTGGTTATGGAATATTCGTCCACTTCCTGGGGCTCTTCCGGCAGAAGCTGCAAAGCAGGCGTCCATCAAGCTTCCGTAGCCAAAAATTCAAGGTTGTAATGAAATTTCTCTGCAGTCCTACTGAGACGACACTGAGTGTTGTTCCTGTTCAGCCCGAAGAGGGGAGGAATCGGGCGTTGTAAGATGCTCCAGAGGAGATCTCTGCCATGGATTTAGCTAGCTCATTAAGCAACATCTTTTTATCTGTGATGATTATGCCCATCCATCTTCAAAGCAGGTGTGACAGTGATGTGCTCTTTCCAGCGATCTTAACGCACCTTTGTTCCCATACCCATGCTAGGGGGTCCCAGAGTTAATCAACGGAGACATACTGTCCTCCATGCGTCCCGTCTGCCTCCTTTAGGCATCGCCTGGCTTGCTCGGGTCTTTCTTTTTGTAAATGGAATCCAAGGTTTACATCACTGGGGCGTTTCCGTTTCAACTGCCTTAATGCGCAGCTTTTCTTGCTCTGACAGCTTGTTTGGCCATTCATCAGAACCACCATGGTACTGGAGGCGTTCGACGGTAATGGCCCGCTACTTTTGGGAATGCATGCTTCCTGCTGCAAGGTTAATTCGTGATGTGAAGTGATTAACAGCATCTTGAACACACTGGAAATCAGTCCACAATCCCATGCAATACTGCAGTTTGAATCTAAAAAGATTTCCAGTCCTGCATGTTTTCAAGTCGCCATCTTCTGCACTCCATTGGCTGGAATACCATTTCACTCCTCCAAAAGTATTGGAAAAATGGTCCTTCCATGTAGTCGTCCATAACCCTGCCAGTGAAATCCATCTGTGAATCAGGTGAGACAATTGACAGGTCTTAATTGGAGACTGTCCCAGTTTGAATTTGGAATGTGTGGGAGTGTCACTGTTCAATAAACTGCATCTACCTTAGGAGCAAGGACTCCAAGGCACTCCTCGAGTTGCACAAGTGTCTCCCCAGAGGTGATGGCCGACCATGAAATCTCCAAGAGTAGAAATGGATGTGGCAACTGCCCAATCGTAGATCTTCCAAATCATTTATGTTGAATTTACATGTGGAGGAAGGTTAGATAGATGCACAGTGTTAGGATCGTGTCAAGCTATTCTCACAGCCTTCACCTGCAGTGTTGTCTTGCAGGTGGATGGCATGGGAAGGGAATATCTTGACGTAACCATTACGCTACTCCTCCATGAGGTCCATTGTCAAAAGTCCATATGGCCTTGATTTTTGGAATCCTCTCAGGGAAATCGGATGATTTCCCTGGTCATATTCTCATTTTAGGCATACACAAACTGGGTTAACATGAAGCTATCAGTGTGGCAGTTCTTTCCCATTTTGCATGAATTCCTGACATTTCCATTGGATTAGTGTAATCCAGTTCTTTAAACTATTTTTTTCCATAAGTGTTTGGCAGCACTGTGGTCAAGGTTTTGCCCTACACCTTTAGGAGGCTGTTCCCGCTTTCCTGGATCTTGGGAGAGTCTTTGAGGGTTTTTACCCGTGGAACTAGTTTCCACAGGCATTCCTTTGACAGCTCAGGATTTCTTGCCTGGACAAAGAACGACCTGAGGCTTTGCTTCAGGGGCATTCTGCCTAGCAGCAGAGGCCCCTGTGGATGTTGGTGGCAGCTGGAGCTGTCACGGTTGAGACCCCTGTAGCCCTTCCTGACGGCTCCAAAGACCCCACCTTGGAAATGAGGTCTTTTGAACGGGGGTCGGGACAGACTCAGGATTCCTTTTGCCTTGGGCACAAGGACAAACCGAGACTTTGGTTCAGGGGCAATTCTGCCTAGCATCAGAGGCCCCTGTGGATATGGTGCAGCTGGGGCTAGTCACCATTGAGGCCTCTGGAGCCTCACCTGAATGGCTCCAAAGACCTTACTTTGGGAGGAGGGAGTCTCTTCAATGACCCATCACTCTACTCCGTTTCTGGGTGGAATTCGCCAGAGGCAGTTTCCAGCAATTTGGGACATGAGGTTTAAAAGAAGTGGCAGAGTGTGTGGGTGTAAGAAGCATTGAAGGCAAGGGGTTTGGTGGGAAGGAGATGGGGCCAGAACCGAAGCAAAGGATTTAACCGGCTTGCAAACAGCACACGGGCACGTCGCTTTGCCTCTGGAAAACTAACTTTCTCCTTGCTCCTTATTATCAATTACTTCTTTCTCCAAATTTTTTTGTACCTTTTACCCGCGTTGAAGAAGCTTTCATGAGCTTCGTTGCGTGTAACAGCATATTGGACCGGACAGTTGTCATCATACCTTGTTGACCGTCGTACCACACTTAACACTATTCTTGGTTGTCCATTTTCCTTAAAACGGCCAAGAGTTGGCTCCATGCCATAACCTGGCAGTGGAAGCCACCGCATAGGTTGGGTACAGATGATGGCTTTACCTTAGTGGTACCCGTGCCAACTTAACTGCTTCTGGAAGGACCCAACGTATTAAAGTTAGAGGAGAGCTGGTGTGACTGTTCCAACCGTCAACTTTCTGCCTTCTTAAACTTTACTGACACTACATAAATTTTCTGAGTTCCTCTAACAGTTTTCTCTCAATAAAAAACTCAACCTCTCCGAAGAATTCTCGTAAAAGACCAATTCCCTTACACTGATTGAGGGTTTTTGTGATAGAACATGAACCTTTTAGCCCCAGGAATTCCGCATATCGCACGTAGACGGTCCTCTCGCTGTGACCGAAACCTCAACTATTAGGCTATGCCACGTCCTGTGGGGGTGATGGCTAGGATCACGTTGACATACTTCAACAATTTTTTTTTTCGATGTACTTTCGAAATATCAAGACCATGATTGATACAACCTTCAATGGTCTTAACTACAGGTACTTACTATATGAATGTTTTTTCATATTTACCAGGTAAGATTTCCTTAGTGGATTGAGGAGGACGTTTCCCTTCTTACCTGGTTTGGGAAGCCCGGGAACCATTACGATTCCATTTCTTTCTTGCCCTTTTTGAAGCTGGAAAGGTTCCAAAGTGACAATACGTGATGTTCCAGAGGGAATGGTCGGGGATTGCGTAGTCGTCAGGAGAGAGCTAGATCTTTGTGAATGTGTAGTACTCATACAAATTGAATTCTTCATTTCCTCAACCCCCACCCACCATGGAGTCCCAAACGAGGGAAGCTATAAGTTTGGGGCTCAAAAATCCCAACAGCCACAGGGGTAATGAGGAAATATTACCAGCTAGCACTATTAACAGTACTGATGGCAGTTCGCGGGACAATGCACTAAAAACCGACTAATAGTACCTGCTTGACCCTTAGCCATATTTGACCAGCCGATTGACCTTGACCGTAGCCTTGATCAATGCCGCCTTCTAACCAGACTTAAAAAAAAAGGACCAAAGAGGTGTGTTGCTAGCTGCAGGGCGGGCAGGCGGGTGCAGCATCGCTCCAACCTCCCAGGACTCCTGTCTCCTGGTAATACGGGATGCCACGCACGGCCACCACGTGGGAGAGTTCTCCCTGGTCCCGATGGAATGACCAGGGGTGGGTGCACCCATCCCTCGCATAGGCCTTGGTGCACCAGGAGCCATTTTGTCTCATCCCTCACTGTGACCCCTCCAGTATGGGTAGCCCTCTGGTCCGGCTCACCAGATCATTGGGACCTCTAAGCCCCCCCCCAACGCGGCACGGCGGCTGTCCATTATGGGGGGTCAGTGCTCTAGATTTGCGGTGACACAGGCTACAGTAGTCGTAGTCAGCACCCCACCTCAGCCCGCAGCTCTCTTCTAACACCGGGTAAGCTTGGGCTTAGACCCCTGGGGTAGGAGGCCCGTAGTCCTGGGGCGTCCTTTGGGGCACTTTTTCTCCCCTCTAAATTTTTCATCTTAATGTGACTTTCCTGAGCTACCAAGGAGTTCCTCGTGGAACTCCCGTATTCGCTTGGGTGGTGGCATCTACTTACCGGTCGCTTCGCCTAGGCAAGTTCGGCGTTAGGGAATGTCCCACACATAACCTCAATCACTCGCTGTGGTAACTGGAGAACGCAACCAGGCTTCCACTTGGGGGTCAGAGGACGAATAAACTGATTTACTCTCTTATCTATTGGCTGTTAGGTTGATACCAAAGTTAAGAGCCTTTGATCCCTTCAGGACAAAAATTTTGAGACAAGGGGTCGGACCTGTCCTATACCCAGAATGAATGATACCCGGCTACCCCTTCTCCTCCTCAAGGAGGAGGGGCGACTCATGACCGTCCTAGACAATTCGACACTGATCAATGGAACCCTACTAATGACATAACCTAGAAGACCACTTTTTTCAAAAATCCCACCGAGAATGCAAGTTCGTGAATGTAAAATGCTGAATGAAAATCAATCGCTTTTGAACGTGAACCCCTTTATTATCAAAAAGGTCTTTGATTGGTCAAGTGTGACGGCGATTTTGATTTTTGTCCAAAAATTGCGAGATGGAAGCCTCCTTGTTAAAGTAACAATACAACTCCCAGATTAAGGATTTACTTAAGCTGACGCAAATTCATGATCTTATATTTTTTTTTTTTTGTTTCGAGTTAAAAAGTAACTATTCCATTGGCCAAATCTGTAAGGGAGTAATCTTTCACAGGGATTTGAGGACGATGGAAGAAAGTGAAATTCTCGAGAGCATGAAGGACAAAGACGTAGTGGGACTTTCATTGTATGACCAAGAAGGACGGGAATGTGCGAGACGAAAAACTGGACTGTGGTTTTTTTTTGACCTTTGCTTGTGAATAAAATCCCAGAGTATGTCAACGTTCGGTTATGAACGTGGTGCAAGTAGACCTTATGTCCAAATCCAATGCATTGTACATAGATGCCAAAAATTCGGACACACCTCATTAAGATGTATTGATAAGACTCGAGTAATTTGTATGCCGTAAATGTGCTGAAGCCCATGACACCATACATAGTACTAGCCAGATTTCCAAATGTCTATTGTGGAGGTCCCCATCCACTCATGAATCTTCTGAGGTTAGCATCCCTGAAGAAAGGAAACCGAACATTACATATATGAGAACGCATGAAGTTAGTTTTTACTGAAGCTAAGAGAAGTGGAAAAGTTGACACACAACCACGATATTCCTATGCCTGAAGCAGTAACTAACGTCACCCCTAGTGCAAGTAATGTCAGTCAACACGCTTGCAGCCAAGGAATAAGGACATTGCTGAAACTCAACAACGGGTTTAAAGAATTAAAATATTAAAGTTTATCATTTGACAAATTGGTTTGATCAATGACTGCATCAACCCAGCTAAACATCATAAGGAGGATGATCCCGATACAGTCCGTAGCGCACCTTCCCGTCGGGCTACTCCTGTGAGGCTTTCGTCCCTGGCTCGCGATTCGGCTTCTCGAGCGAGAACAGAATCGCAATCTGTCGTCGTCTCCCTCGCCGGAGTGTGCAGACCATGAGGCTCTGTCTCCAAACCATCCCGATAGAGGTCCCCGGGAAAGACGGAGGGAGAGGGAGCGTCTCCCTCCCAAAAAAGAAAACGAGGGTGACAGGCACTTCCAAACCCTCATAAACGTAATCCTTCGCGTCGACCATTATAAAAATGATCTAAGTAAATGACCTTAAATTATATCCTCGTCCATGCTCCCGATATTAATAGTTCTCCAAGAAACGCACATTAACACACTCGTCTCCTGACGAGGTCGTTTCGCTGAGAACGACCATATATTCCGGAAGGATCGTGAGGGTATGGGTGGAGGCCGGATTCCCGCCATGTACAATCCACCCAAAGCCTCCCTTTTACAGAATGCTATTGATTCTACTTTGGAGTTTGTCGCATGTCAAAGTAAAATGTCTGGCCAACGTAATCTGGCTATATGTTCACTTTTTTATTGTCCACCTGATGCAGTGATAGCCTATGATGGTAGCTCTTTGCTCTTCAGAACGTCCTGCCACAAAATAAAGTAATTTTAGAGCTGATTTTAATGCGCATCATACGTTCTGGGGTTCCTGCGGGTGGATGTTAGAGGTGAGCAAATATGACAGTTGCTTAATGAGGTCTGATCTCATTCCTTCTGAATGATTGGTAAAAGTCCGACGCGGGTGGACGATAATACCGGTAATTTTGAGCTTTATGACTTAATCACATGTCTCTTCTTATCAAACGCAGCCAAGGGCCTGTGCACACCATTGACAGACTCGTTGGGAAGCGATCATCTTCCCTATTTTGATGAAATATTCATGCGACAACAGTGAGAACGCCTTCAGCGCCTAAGTTAACGTAAAAAGAGCATACTGGGTCGCCTTTCACAAGGAGCGTCAAGCTCGAACTTGTTTGGAGAAACCGATTGATGAAATAAAGTAAACAATATTCATAATTCGATTATAAAAGAAGCAGCATTGCTATCCATTCCTAAACTTCGACAGATAGCGGTTAAGCATAAGTTCCATGGTGGACACCAGATTGCCGCAGGGCGCTGTGCGAACGCAATAAGGCACTACAGGATATGACTTTGAAGTACAAATAAAGATCTTACAATGGATGAGCTTGTCCAACGCCCTAGAACCTGTGATAGGAACATCCAAGGCCCCGATTGAGGATTCGATATTAGGATGATGAAGCATCTTAATCATGCTGACATGATTAAAGTTCTAGAAGTGTACAATGAAATTTGGAAGCCACACACTTTTTCCAAACTCATGCACTTCGCCCACATCAATTCCCATAATTTGAAAGGAGGGGGTATCCCAGACTTGTTGCCATCTCCTAACCAAAGCCAATTGCGTTGAACAAGTTGCTTTATGCAAGTCCATGGAAGATTGTTAACAGTAGGGCTATTGCTTTTTTTAAACATTCAGTAATTTACTAGTTGACGAGCAGTGCGGATTCCTCAAGGGACGCTGAAACTCTCGATCACTAGTCAAGCTGGACAGTCTATTCAAGAGTGCCATTGCCAAAAAAAAAAAATTTGATTTTCAGTATTTTTAGATATAGAAAAAGCCTACGACATGACATGTCGATGTGCCTACTCAGTAAAACTTTATGCTGTTGATTACGGTGGCAAAAAAAACTTGCCTTGTTTATTCAAAATTTCATTCTGACAGAAACTTTTTGCTGTCAAATTATTCCGACAATGTCACTTTTTCGGACATTTTGTCCAGGCACGGGGTTTTTTTTCCCCCCCCCCCCCCCACACCCCACCCCCCCCCCACCCCCCCCCCCCCACCCCCACCCCACCCCCCCCCCCCAACAAGGAATTGTCCTTGTCACCACTACATTATTTTTATGTATGATTAATGACATCTTACCAGCTCCTCCCTCGGAATCTTAAATACTTCACTGTACGCTGATGATTGTGCATTATGGCATTCCAGCAATAATGCAGAATTTCTCAGCAAGTCGCATCCAATTGGCACTGGATATGATTCATACTGGGTGCCTCCAGTGGGTTTTTAAGTTTTTTCCAATTCGAAAGACCTATTGGGGTAATTTTTTTTCACGTAGGAGAAGCCCGACATCAGGCTACCTCTAGACTATACCACCCAATACCTATTACAAAATTCCCCTGCAAAGTTTCTGGACTACTTTTTGATAGTAGACTCAATTGGAAAGCCACATTGTCAGTTAAAGAATAATTCAAAAGCCTGAATTTTATTAAAGTGCATTTCTGTCACAAATGGGGAGCTGAAGACAAGTCTTTTGCTAATGGTATATAAAGCCCTGATTAAGGTCTAAAGTAGATTTATGGGTCAATCGTGTATGGTTCGCATCGAGACAAGTTTGTGAAAGGTTTGGATGCTGTGCCGCAAAGGTGTGGCTCGAGACCCGAGCCACCCTAATGGCAATAGTGGCATTAGGCACCTTTGCCCCGGACTCCACACCTCGTCGAGAAAGTCGGTATAGATCTCTCTACCATCGAGAGATGGTTCAGTCAAATATAGCGCCATTGGAAACCCCCCAAATTTTTCTATCATGGAAGCCTGGATTCCATCAGCCAAGGCCATGGCGCGGAGGTGGAGGTACGCCAGAGGTTCAGAGAGATCCTTGGTAAACATCTCCCTTTTTCATTTATATACCACGGCTTCCAAGACAGATGAGTGTGTGGTGCGGGTGTATGGTCGACTGAATGTGAACTAAAGTTCAGATCGGCCGAATCATACATCGTTTTCTTGCTGAACTTTTGCCATTGAATAAAGCCATTGGATTTGTGCACTATGGACGACCATGAATAGAATAGTTATTTTTTTCAGATTCCTTAAGTTCACTTAACAGCCATTAATCATTAGAAAACACCAAAAATTAACTTCTGGGTACTATCATTCGTAGCTAACATGGTGCCATAATCAATCAAGCTAATATGGGTACCAGGCCACTCTGGTATCCATGGCAATGAGCAGCTACAATTAGCCGGGTCAACTGGCGATCTGGCCCTTTAAAGCATAGCCCCGTACAGATCTCAGGGGTTTTGTGTCTCTTTAAAAGCAAAAATCATCTCCTGTGGCAAAGTGAGTGGACCAGCCTCCAACTCACCAACAAAATCAACAAAAATAGAACTGTGGACACAGCCCACGGGAAAGAAAAGGGAGGAGGTGGTGTTGGCCCGCCTTAGGGTCAACCCCACAAATTAACCCACCTCACTCCCTACTTTGAAAAAAATTTCCCCCAAGTGCCCCCATGAAACACCACCTTACCCTATCATTCCTAATATTCCCAATAATTCAAACAAAGACATCATTAAAATTATTTCAGAATAAAAATAGATTTACATAAAAATTTATTATCAATGATGAAAAAATAAGTAAAGTAATCACTTTTTTAAGGGGACAAAACTTTATGACCTTATTAGATTGACAGAATAAATAGGATCCATTGGCTTAATAACCTTTGGCCACATGCCGCTGGTTTTTATAGCCAAGAATCCAAAAAAAAAAAAACAAAAAAAGATGTTCACACCCACTCGTGTTTTAAGCTTTTTGAGTCAAAACCTTCCCAAAACCCGTACACAAAAAAGTCTTGTGCCACAAGAGTTACCCTGGAGCCCGTGGCCTCTCGTCTCGCTTGCTTTGTTTTTCCTGAGTTTAACGTAAATTAAAGAGTTAAAGTAAATCCTGTAAAATTACAGAACATTATTGTGCTTTGGCCAGTACCTCGTGCTTTGTTTTTGCAGGTGACACGAGGCTACAGTAGGCGTAGTCCACACCCAACCCTAAGAGACCCGCAGCTCTCTTCTACACAGGTAAGCCCCTTACGGTCATTGACGCCCCTGGTAGGGAGGCCCAGTAGTCTGGGCGTCCTTTGGGCGCACTTTTTTCTTCCATTCTAAATTTTCCTCTATCATGGACTTCCCTGAGCCTACCGGAGTACCCTTGTGGGCTCCCGTATTCGCCTGGGGGTGGGCACCGACTTTGCGTCCTTCGCACTAGGCAAGTTTCGGCGGTAGGAAGTGTCCTCCACATAACTCGATGCCTCTCTGTGGTACTGGAGAACGCAACAGGCTTCCACTGGGGGGTAGGAGGACGAAATCTGATTTACTCCTCTCTTATCTATGCTGTTAGGTTGATACCAAAAGTTAAGAGTTTTCAATCCCTTTCATGAGGTACGTTTTGAGCAAAGGGGTCGGACCTGGCCGATGCCCAGGATGGATTATACCCCCGCTACCCCTTCTCCTCCTCAAGGAGGAGGGTCGACTCTGACCCACGTCCTTACAAACTCGACCCTGACACAACGGAACCCCTCACTAACGACAAAACGGAAGACCACTTTTCAAATCCCCACCGAGAATGGCAAGTTTCGCGAATGTAAAATGCCGTGAATGAAAATCAATCGTTTTGACAGGAACCCCTTTAATCATCAAAAAGGTCCTTGATGGTCAAGTGGACGTCGATTTTGATTTTGTCAAAATTTCGAGATGGCAAGCCTCCTTGTAAAGTTACATACACCCTCAGATTAAGGATTTACTTAGCTGACGCAAATTCAATGATCTTCGAGTTAAAGTAACTATTCCTGTTGGGCCCAAATACTGTAAGGGAGTAATCTTTCACAGGGATTGGAGGACGATGGCAGAAAGTGAAATTCTTGAGAGCATGAAAGGCCCAGACTTATTGACGTTCATTGTATGACCAAGGAAGTACGGGATGTTCCGAACGAACACTGGACTGTGTTTTTTGACCTTTGCTTTGATAAAAATTCCAGAATATGTCAATGTCGGTTATGAACGTTGTTCACAAGTAAGACCTTATGTCCAAAAGCCAAGTGCATTGTAATGATTGCCAAAAATTCGGACACACCTCATTAGATGCTTAATAAAGATTCAAGTAACTTGTATGCGTAAATGGTGGCTGAAGCCATTACCCATTCTTGTACTAGCCGATTTCCAAATGTGCTATTGTGGAGGTCCACATCATTTCAGGTCTGCTGAGTGTAGCATCCCCTGAAGAAGTAAACCGAGACATTAGCATATATGAAGAAAGCATGAAGTTAGTTATTCTGAAGCTAGAGGAAAGTGGAAAGTTTGACACAACAAACCCGATACTTCCTATGCTGAAGCAGTAGAACTAACACCACCCCTATGCAAGTAGCTGTCCAGTCCGAGCTTGCACTAAGGATAAAGAAATGGGTCTGAACTTAAACAGACCGTTAAAGAATTAATATTAGTATATCACCTGACCAATTGGTTTGATCAAATGACTGCATCAGACCCAGTCTACACATCATAAGGAGGATGATAAGCATTAAAATCACTAAAATTTACTTTATTTTGTGGCAGACGTTCCTGAAGTGGCAAAGAGCTCATCATAGGCTATCACTGACATCAGTGGACAATAAAGTGAACATATAGCCAATACGTGCCATTAATTTTTTTACTTTGCATGCGATCAAACTCCAAAGTAGAATCATATCCACTTCTGTAAAAGGAGGCTTTGGTGATGTACATGGCGACTTCGCTCCACCCCCTACCCTCACGATCCTTCCGACATAAATGGTAGTTCCTCAGCGAAACGAACCTCGTTAGAGACGATGGTTTGTTAAGTGCGTTTCTTGGAGAACTATAATATCGTGATCATAGGACGAGGCTAATATTTAAGTCATTTATTTTATATCTAAGACTTCGACCATTTCCATTGTACGAGGTCGATAGGCCGCGAAGATTACGTTTATGGGGTTTGGAAGTGCCGTGTCCACCATTTTTTTTTTCTTCTTTTTTTTTGGGAGGGAGACGCCTCCTCTCCCTCGTTCCCGGGGACCTCTCTCGTCATGGTTTGGGACAGAAGCCTCCATGTCCTGCACCTCCTATGAGGAAGACGACTGACCGATTGCCGATCTGCTTCTCTCACGAGAAACCGATGCGAGCCAGACGAAGTCCTCACAGGAGTACCCAGACGGGAAGTGCGCTCCACGGACTGTGATTCAGTATCATCCTCCGCTACAGTAGCCGTAGTCAGCACCCCACTCAGACCCGCAGCGCTCTTCTACACCAGGGTAGCCCTTACGGGCATTGACCCCAGGGTAGGGAGGCCCAGTAGTCCTGGGGCGTCCTTTGGGGCACTTTTCCTTCATTCTAAAATTTTTCCTCTTTCATGTGACTTCCCTGAGCCTACCGGAGTTTACCCTTGT
Organism: Penaeus monodon; assembly: GCF_015228065.2. Lineage (NCBI taxonomy): Eukaryota > Metazoa > Arthropoda > Malacostraca > Decapoda > Penaeidae > Penaeus > Penaeus monodon. Next base: position 42,945,706 of record NC_051388.1, on the reverse strand, counting down.
GGGCTCCCGTGATTCGCCTGGGGGTTGGCACCGACTACCGTCCCCTTCGCATTAGGCAATTTCGGCGGTAAAGAGGGTTCTTCCACATAACTCGATCCTCTCTGTGGTACGGGAGAACGCAACCAGGCTTTCCATTGGGGGTAGAGGACGGAAACTGCCACACTCTTCTCTTAGCGTATTGCTGTTAGGGTGATTAACAATAGTTAAGGGCCAACTGGTCCCTTCACAGGACAACGGGCACTGCCCAGAGGGTCGGGACTTGTCCGATACCCATTATGGAACGATTCCTCGGCTACCCCTCCTCCTCTCAGGAGGGGGGACGACCCATGACTCCTTCCTCGACCAATGCGACCTTGACCAAAACGAACCCTACTGCTGGAAACAGAACGACGATTTTTTCAATCCTCCAGAATGCAAGGTATTTGACTGTCAAATGCGTGAATTGAAATCAATCGCTTTTGAATGTGAGCCCTTCATCATCAAAAGGTCCTTGACTGGTCAAGTGGAACTGCGATTTTTGATTTTGTCCTGGAAATTGCGAAATGGTAGCCCTCCTTGTAAAAGTGCAGTTCAACTCCCAGATTAAGGACCTGCTTAACTGACTCGCAGATCATGATTTGAAAGTTAACGTAACTATGCCCCTTGCCCCAATACCTGCAAGGAGTCATCTTTAGCAGGGATTTTGAGGACCAATGGAGGGAGCGAAATTCATGGAAAATATGAAGGACCAAAGCGTAGTGGACGTAACTGCATAGACCAAGAAAGACGGGAATTACGAACAAAACCGGATTGTGCTTTTTGACTTTTGCTTCGAGTAAACTTCCTGAGATGTCACAGTTGGATATGAACGAGTCCAAGTGCGACTTACATTCAAAAAACTATGCGCTGTAATAGATGCAAAAATTTGGACACACCTAACACCGCATTACGATGCAAGGATAAAGATCTAGTAAATTTATTTGGCGGTAAATGTGCTTGGAGATCATGACACTGCTGTATGTACTGATAAACTCTCAGTGTGCTAACCTGTGGATGTCCCCCATCAATCGGGCTCTGCCGAGTGCAGCAGCTTGCAGAGGAGACATGAAATTTAGCATGACATGAGAGGACATGATGTTAGTTTTACCGTGAGGCCAAGAGGAAAAGGTTGAAGGTTTGACCGAGCAAACCCAATACTTCCTACGCTTCAGTAAGCAAACCAACAACATCTTCCAGTGCAAACGGCATCCAATCATGAACTTGCAGCTAAGGATACAGAAATTGCTGGAGTTAAAGAAACGGTTTTAAAGGATTAATGAGTCAAATTAAAGGAATTGAAAATACATTCAACAAATTGCTGAATCAACCCTCAAAAGCAGCAGCTCATAAGAGGATGATACCAATATCACAATCTGATCGCAAACCTTCTCGTCCAGAGGTCATTCCTGCTAGGACTTCGCCTGGTGTTGGTCTGTTTCCTCGGAACAGATCATCTCACCGGGCGTCTCCCTTGGCAGCGAGAACGCAGGACTTGGAGACTACTGTTCGCCAAAATACCCATTGAACTCACCTGGGTAGCGAGGGAGAGGAAGAAGAACCTCCCTCCAGAAAAAGAAAATAAAACTCGCGGACAGCACTTCTAAACCCATAACGTAATCCTTCGGCGTCCGACCATTTATACGATTGAACTGTCGAAGTCTTAGATTCTAAAAGTAAATGACCTTCAATTATTAGCCTCGTCTATGCTCCCCTGATATTAATAGTTCTCCAAGAAAACGCATTTAACACCCCTCGCCTCATGACGAGGCCGTTTCGCAGAGGACCTACCATTTAATGCGGAAAGGATCGTGAGGGTAGGGGTGGGGGCGGAGTCGCCATGTCACATCCACCAAAGCCCTCCCTTTACAGAAGTGACTATTGATTCTACTTGGAGTTTGTCGCATGCAAAGTAAAATTAATGCACGTAATCTGGCTATATGTTCACTTTTTGTCCCCCTGATGCATTGATAGCCTATGATGAGCTCTTTTGCTTCTTCAGGAACGTCCTGCCAACAAATAAAGTAATTTTAGCCGATTTTAATGCTCATCACACGTTATGGGGTTCCCTGCGGGTGGATGTTAGAGGTGAGCAATAGTTTAAGTTGATTATTGAGTCTGATCTAGTCCCTCTAATAAATGGTATTCCGCGCGGGTGGACGATAATACCGGTAATTTGAGCTTAATATGACTTATCACTGGATCTCTTCATCAATAGCAGCCAAGTGCCTGTGCACACCATTTGACGACTCGTTGGGAACGATCATCTTCCTATTTTGATTAAATATTCAGGCGACACAGTGAGAAATGCCTTCAGCGCCTGAATTTAACAGTAACACGAGCAGACTGGGTCGCCTTCACAAGTAGCGTCAAGCTCGCAACTTGTTTTGAGGAAACCATTGATTATAAAAGTAAACAATAATTCAGCATTTTCAATTTATAGAAGCAGCATTGCTATCCATTCCTAAAAACTTTCGAAAGATAGCGTTAAGCATAGAGTTCCATGGTGGACACCAGATTGCCGGCAGGCGCTGTGCCGACTCCAATAAGGCCTACAGGCTTTTCAAAAATAACATCACAAATGAGAACTTTTGCAACTACAAACTAGCCCAGAGCTAGGGCTCGTAAGAGTAATAAGACAAGCAAAAAAGAGACTCCTGGCGGCGCTTTGTCTCTACAATCCAATAGCAATACAAAATATCGGAGGTTTTGTCTCACCTATCAATAAATAAAACGAAAAATCATCTTTTAAAATCTAACATCATGAAGAGGGCAATAATTTCGATTCACCTAGAGACTTGCTAATCACTCGCAAGGCAGTTCTCTCATACAGCACTCAGCTAATTACCCATCCCACCTTCCTGACTACCAGGAAGAGGCTGAGCTCAACCAGTTCACTTTGCCACAGGAGATGACTTTGATATAATAAGTCTAACAATGGGATGAGCTTTGTCCCGAGCCCAGAAGCCTGTAGAGGAACATCCCCAGGCCCCGATGAGATTCGATATGAGATGATGAAGCTCTTAATCATGATGCATGAATTAAGTGTGCTAGAAGAAGTGTACAATGAAATTTGGAAAAGTCACACTTTTCCAAACTCATGGCACTTCGCCCACATCATTCCCATATTGAAAGGTAAGGGTAACCCAGACTTGCCATCTCCTACCGCCCAATGGCGTTGACATTTTTGCTTATGCCAGGTCATGGGAACGAATTTGTTTAACAGTAGGGCTATTGCATTTTTTAAATGCATGTTAAAATTTACTAGTTGACAGCAGTGCGGCTTTCCCGCAGGACGCCAACGCTCGATCAGCTAGTAAAGCGGACGTCGATTCAAGAGGCCATTGCCAAAAAGATTTTTTGATTTCAGTATTTTTAGATATAGAAAAAGCCTACGACATGACCATGGCGAATATGGCCTACTCAGAAACTTTATGCTTTTGGTTACTTTGAAACTTTTTTTTTGCCTTGTTTTATTCAAATTTTCATTTCTGACAGAACCGTTTCCCTGTCAAATTATTTCCAGCAATGTCAATTTTTCGGACATTTTTGTCCAGGCAAACGGGGTCCCCACAGGGAAGTGTCTTGTCACCAAATTATTTCTATGTATGATCAATGGACATCTTACCCAGCTCCTCCTCGAAATCTTAATACTCACTGTACGCTGATGATTGTGGCATTATGGCATTCCCAGCAATAATGCAGAATTCTTCAGCAATCGCATCCAATTGGCACTGGATATGATTCATAACTGTGGCCATCCATTGGGGTTTTAAGTTTTCAATTCGAAAGAGTATTGGGGTAATCTTTTTCACGTAGGAGAAAGCCGAAACTCAGGCTAACTGCTAGACAACCACCCAATACCATTCAAAATTCTGCAAAGTTTCTTGGGCTACTTTTCGATATAGACTCAATTGGAAAGACCACATGGGTCAGTTAAGAATAAATGTCCAAAAAGCACTGAATTTAATTTAAGTGCATTTCTGTAACAAATGGGGAGCTGATGACAGTCTTGCTAATGGTATTAAGCCCTGATTAGTCTAAAGTAGATTATGGGTCAATCGTGTCTGGTTCGGCATCAAGAACAAGTTTGAAAGGATTGGAATCTGTGCAGAATGCCTGGTTTGCGTGTGTTCTTGGAGCCCGCTGAAATGCACTCTGATCGAGCTGTCTTGAGGTGGAGTCCGGAGTCCCCTCCCCTCCGACGCATACGCGGCCAGTTAGCCCTTGAGCTATGCCGCAAAGGTGGCTCGAGTCCCGAGCCACCCTAAGGCAATAGTGCATTAGGCCCCTTTGCCCAAGCCTCCACGACCTCGTCGAGAAAGTCGGTATAAGGATCTCTCTACCATCGATACCCTGGTTCAATCAAAATAGCGCCATGGAAACCCCACCAATTTTTCTATCATAGGAATCCTGGGCTTCCATCACCAAGCTGGCGCCGGAGGTGAGGTACGGCCCAGAGGTTCAAGAGAGATCCTTGTTAAAACATCTCCCTTTTTTTCATTTTAATACCGACGGCTCCAAGACAGATGAGTGTGTGGGTGCGGTGTATGGTCGACTGAAATGTGAACTAAAGGTTCAACGGGTTGCCGAATCATACGTTCGATCTTTTCTTGCTGAACTTTTTGCCTTGATAAATCCATTGACTTTGCACTATCGACGACCCACGATAGAATAGTAATTTTTTAAAGATTCCTTAAGTTCACTTAAAGCCATTAAATCATTAGAACTACCAAATGAACTTCTGGGTAATATCATTCGTAAGCTACATGGTGCCAATAAATCAATCAGCTAATTGGGTACCAGGCCACTCTGGTATCCATGGCAATGAGCAGGCTGACAAATTAGCCGGGTCAACTGGCGATCGGACCTTAGCATAGTCCGTACAGATCTCAGGTGTTTTGTGTCCCTTATAAAAGAAAAAAATACATCTCCTGTGGCAGAGTGAGTGGACCAGCCTCCAACTAACAAACAAAATCAACCCCACAATAGAACCGTGGGGGAAAACCAACAAAGAGAAAGAAGGGAGGAGGTGGTGTTGGCCCGCCTTAGGGTCAATGCCACGAGATTGACACACCTCAACTCCCTACATAGAAAAAAAATTTTCCTCCACGGTGCCCCCATTGCAACACCAACCTTACCCTCCATCACCTCCTAATAGTATGCATAAATACACAAAAAATAGAAATCCCATTCAATTTTTTCAGAATCAAAATATAGTTTTTAACTATATAAAATTTATTATCAGATGATAAAAAAATCATCAGTAAAGTAATCACTTTTTTAAGGGAGACAAACTTTATGACCTTATATAATTAAACAGAATAATAGGATCCATTGGCTTAATAACCTTGGCCACATGCCGCTGGTTATAGCCAAAATCCAACAAAAAAAGAAAGAAAGAAGAAAGAGCTAACACATACACTCGTGTTTCAGCTTTTGTCGAGCTAACACCTTGTTCCCAACACAGTAAAAATAAACTCAGTCTTGTGCCACAAGAGCTCCCCTGGAGCCCGTGGCCTCTCGTCTCGCTTGACTTTTTTTGTTCCTGAGTTTAACGAAAATTTTATTAAATTTAAAAGTAAAATCCTGTAAATTACAGAACATTTTGTGCTTTGCCAGTACCTTCAGTGCTTTGTTTTTGCAGGTGACACGAGGCTACGTAGGCGTAGTCAGCACCCCACCTCAGACCCGCAGCTTTTCTTCTACACCAGGGTACCCCCTTACGGCATTGACCCCTGGTAGGAGGCCCAGTAGTCTGGGGCGTCCTTTGGGCGCACTTTTTTTCCATTCTAAAATTTTCCTCTATCATGTGACTTCCCTGAGCCTACCGGAGTCCCCTTGTGGGCTCCCGTATTCGCCTGGGGGGTTGGGCACCGACTTACCGTCCTTCGCACTAGGCAATTTCCCGGCGGTAAGGAAGTGTCCCCCAAACATAACTCGACCCTCTCTGTGGTACTGGAGAACGCAACCAGGCTTCCAGGGGGGGGGTAGGGACGAAATACTGATTTACTCTCCTTAGCTATTGCTGTTAGGTTGATACCAAAATTTTTAGAGTTTTCAAATCCCTTCAGGAGGACGTTTTTGAGCAAAGGGGTCGGACCTGGTCCGATGCCCAGGATGGATGATACCCCGGCTCCCCTTCTCCTCCTCAAGGAGGAGGGGCGACTCATGACCACTCCTTGACAAACTCGACCCTGAACAACGGAACCCCCACTAAACGACAAAACGAGAAGCCCAAACTTTTCAAAATCCCCACCGAGAATGCAAGGTTCGCGAATGTAAAATGCGTGAATGAAAATCAATCGCTTTTGAACATGAACCCTTTATCATCAAAAAGGTCCTTGATGGTCAAGTGGACGGCGATTTTGATTTTGTCAAAAAATTGCGAGATGGAAGCCTCCTTGTAAAAGTACAATACAACTCCCAGATTAAGGATTTACTTAAGCTGACGCAAATTCATGATCTTCGAGTTAAAGTAACTATTCCTGTTGGCCCAAATACCTGTAAAGGGGGTAATCTTTCACAGGGATTTGAGGACGATGGAAGAAAGTGAAATTCTTGAGAGCATGAAGGACCAAGACGTAGTGGACGTTCATGTATGACCAAGAAGGACGGGAAAAGTGCGAACGAAAACTGGACTGTGTTTTTTGACCTTTGCTTTGAATAAAATTCCAGAATATGTCAATGTCGGTTATGAACGTGTTTTAAGTAAGACCTTATGTCCAAAAGCCAATGCATTGTAATAGATGCCAAAAATTCGGACACACCTCATTAAGATGCATTAATAAAGATTCAAGTAAATTTGTATGCCGTAAATGTGCTGAAGCCCATGACACCATTACTTGTACTAGCCAGATTTTCCAATGTGCTAATTGTGGAGGTCCCCATCAGTCAGGATCTGCTGAGGTAGCATCCTGAAGAAGGAAACCCAGACATTACATATTGAGAAAGCATGAAGTTAGTTTATTCTGAAACTAAGAGGAAGTGGGAAAATTTGACACCAAACCCGATACTTCCTATGCTGAAGCAGTAACTAACACCACCCCTAGTGCAAGTAATGTCAGTCAACAGCTTGCAGCAAGGATAAAGAAAATTTCTGAACTTAAACAGACCGTTTAAGAATTAAATATTAAAGTATATCACCTGACCAAATTGGTTGATCAAATGACTGCATCAACCCAGTCTAAACATCATAAGGAGGATGATAGCATTAAAACAGCTAATTATTTTTTTGTGGCAGACGTTCCTGAAGTGCAAAGAGCTCATCATAGGCTATCACTGCATCAGGTGGACAATAAAGTGAACATATAGCCAGATACGTGCCATTAATTTTTACTTTGGGATGCGACAAAATCCAAAGTAAATCAATAGTCACTTCTGTAAAAGGGAGGCTTTGGTGAATGTACATGGCGACTCCGCCTCCACCCCTACCCTCACGATCCTTCCCACATAAATGGTAGTTCCTCAGCGAAACGACCTCGAGAAAAACAAGAGGCGAAAAGTGCGTTTCTTGAGAACTATAATACGGGAGCATAGGACGAGGCTAATAATTTAAGGTCATTTACTTTAGATCTAAGACTTCGACAGTTCCATTGTATGAGGTCGACGCGAAGATTACGTTTATGGGGTTTGGAAGTGCCTTGTCCACCAGTTTTTTTTCTTCTTTTTTTGGGAGGGAGACGCCTCCTCTCCCTCGCTTCCCGGGGACCTCTCTCGGGATGGTTTGGAGACAGAAGCCCCATGTCCTGCACCTCCTGGTGAGGGAGACGACCCGACAGATTGCGATCTGCTTCTCTCACGAGAAACCGATCGCGAGCCAGACGAAGTCCTCACAGGAGTAGCCCAGACGGGAAGGTGCGCTCCGGACTGTGATTCAGTATCATCCTCCGCTACAGTAGCCGTAGTCAGCACCCCACCTCAGACCCGCAGCTCTCTTCTACACCAGGGTAGCCCCTTTCGGGCATTGACCCCTGGGTAGGGAGGCCCAGTATCTGGGGCGTCCTTTGGGCACTTTTCCTTCATTTTTAAAATTTTTCCTGTTTCATGTGACTTCCCTGAGCCTACCGGAGTACCCTTGTGGGCTCCCGTATTCGCTTGGGGGGTGGGCATCTACTTACCGTCCTTCGCATTAGAAGTTCGGCGGTAAGGAGGGTCTTCCACAACTCATCTCTCTGTGGAGGAAGCAACCAGGCTTCCTTGGGGGTGAGGACGGAACTGCCACCCTCTTACTATTGCTTTGGTGTTT
>NC_051388.1:42915459-42935459 GCF_015228065.2 Penaeus monodon | reverse complement strand
AAAAAAACCCCCCCTTTTTTTTCCCCCCCCCCCTTTTCGGGGGCATCTATTTCTTTCTATCTCTCTACTATATCGCTATCTATATCTTCTCTATCTCTCTGGTACTACTATATGTCTCTCCCTCGCTATATATTATATCTATATATCTCTATCTCTCTGCAATCGCTCTCTCTCTCTATCATCTCTCCTATATATCTGTATTGCTATGTACTATTATCTATATCTCTTCTACTATATATATCTCTTCTAGCTCTCTTCTCTCTCTATCTCTCTTCTCTATTACTCCTCTCTCTCTGTATCATCTCTCTCTCTCTCCTCGTCTCTACTCTCTCTAGATGTCTATCGCTCATATATCTTATCTCTCTATCTCTCCTTCTCTCTCTGTACTGTCTCTATCTCTATCTATCCTATCTCCTATCCCTCTATCTCTATCTCTCCATATTTTATCTCCCTATGTATATCTATGTATCTTATCTATACCTATATATATCATCGCTATAACTCTACCCTTCTATATACCATCCTATCATCTCTAATCACCTCTCTCTCTCATGCCCTATCTCTCCTGCTACCCTTCTATATACCTATCTCTTAATATCTTAGTACTAGATCTCTCTATATATATATTATATTATGTCTACTTATAATATAGCTCTCATACTATATCTATATCTCTCTACTATATATCTCTCATTGTATACATCTACTACTGTATATCTTCTATATCTTTCTATATCATCTCTATATCTACTATATCATATACTATATCTATCTATATATCTAATACTCTACTGTACTATATCTCTCATTCTATTCATCTCTCTCTATATCTATCTATCTATCATTTCTTCTCTCTCTATTCTCTACTCTATATCTTCCTATCTCTCTCGCATAGTCTATCTATCTTGTCTCTCTCTATGTCTCTCTCTATATCTAATACTATCCTGTCGATATTCTTTTATAACCAGTCTCTCTCTCTCCCTCTCGTCTCTCTCATCCCCTCTCTATCTCGATACATCTCTCTCTCATCTCATATCTTCTCTCTATCTCTCTCTCTGGTCGCATATCTCGTCCAATTCTCTATCATATCTCTGATCTCTCTCTTCTCTACATATCGACTATCTCTCTGTCTCTCTATCTCTCACTCGTGTATCTCTATATCCATATCTCTCTCTATCTCTCTCTACTCTCTCTCTCTCTATATCTATCTCTACTTTGGTATCTCTCTCCCTTCTACCTCTAAATCTATCTCTCTCTTGTCTATCTATCTATCTCTATATGATCTCTCTCATCTGATCTCTATATAACATCTATCTATCCTCCCTGTATCTCCTCTGGATATCTGATCTCTGTCCTCTACTATTCCTCCCTATGTGTCTCTTATCATCCCTTCATATCTCTCTATACTATCTCTAATCTACTATCTATCTACTCTCTCTCTTCTTATATTTATCAATATATCTCTCTTCTCTTTACTCTACCTCTATCTCTCTACTCTCCATATCTAGACTCCATCTATCCAATATCTCTCTCCGTCTATCTATCCCTCTCTCTCTCTTACTTCATAACCTCTATCTCTCCCTATCTCTCTCTCCCCTATCTTCTCTCTCCCGCCTCTCCTCTTCTCTCTATCCTCTATCTCTCCTCTCCCTCTCCCTCTCTCCCTCTCTCTCCCTCCCTCTCTCTCTTGCGCTCTCTCTCCTCTCATCTCTTTTCCTTTTTTTCTCATCTTTCCTTTCTTTCTCCTTTTTTATTTCTTTCTTTCTATCTCTCTCTCTCCTCTATCTATCTCTATTTCTCTCTCTTCCCATCTCTCCTCCTCTATCGCCCTCTCTCTCTCTCTCTCTTTCTCTATCCTCTTCTATTTCTCTTTCGCTCTCTCCTCTCTCTCCTCCGTCTCTCTCTCGCTCATTTCCTTTCTCTCTTTCTATTTCATCTTCTCTCTCTTTTTTTTTTCTTTCCTTTCTGGTCTACTCTCTTCTCTACTTCTATCTATTTCATCACTATCTCATACATCATCTCCAATCTACTCACTATATCTAGCTCTCTCTCTCTCCATACCCTCAACTCGCCTCCTCTATCACTCAACTTTCACTCTCTCTCCTTCTCTCTCATACTCTATCTCTCTCTCTCTCATCCTCTATCTTCTCTATCTATCTCTCACCTCTTCTATATACCCTAAACTAGATATCTCTATATCTATCCATCATCACATATAAGACTCTCTCTTCTCGCACTCTCTCTCCTATCTCCCTTCTCTCTCTCTCTCCACTCTCAGCCTTCTCTATCTCTCTATCTCTACTCCTATCTACTTCTCTCTTCTATCTCTCCAGCTCTTCTATCCATATCTCTCTCTCTCATATCTTCTCTACTCTCTCATCCTCTACTCTATCTCTCTCTCTCTCTCACTCTTCATCTCTCTCCCCTCTCCTACTCTCTTTACCATCCTCTCTCGTCTCACCCCTCTATATTCCTCTCTACGCCTCTCTTCTCTCTCCTCTCTCTCCTCTCTTATCTATCTACTCCCTCTCTCATCTCTCCCTATTCTACCTATATATCTATCTCTCCATCTCTATCATCTCTCATCCATCTCTCCATCTATATCTATCTATACTCTATCTCTCTCTATCTATTTCTCTCTATCAAATAATATCTATCTATATCTCTCGCCCTCTCTCTCTCTCTCTCTCTATCTATCTATATTCTCTAGATCGATATGTCTATCTCTCACCTAAATCTATCACAATATCTCTAGTATCTCTCATCTCATATCTCTCTCTATCTCTCTCTATCTCTTTTCTCTCTCTCCCTCTCTCTATATATTATTTCTCTACTATATCTATATCTCTATATTTTACTATATATATCCTTATCTCTACTATTTGTACACACTAAATCTCTATCTCTACCTCTCTCTCTATCTATAGATATATCTCTTCTCATATATCTCTATCTCTCTATATATATCTGATCCCTAGCCCCTATTATCTTCTATCTCCTATCTCTACTCTCTCTATATCTATTATCATCTATCTAGCTCTCTATATATATCCTTATATATCTAACTCTCGATCTCTATATATAATCTATATTCTATATATATCTATTATCATCTTACTCATCGTCTATCTCTCTCTATGATCTCTCTCTATCTCTAGTCTCTATCTATCTATCTACTCTTACTCTCTTCATCTTTGTTATATATATTTAGATCTCTTATATATATCTACTATTATATATATATATTATATATCATCTATATCTATTCTAGATCTATATTTCCTTGATATATTTTTTTTCTATATATATATTAACCTCCACTATATCTATATATATAATCTATCTATATCTATCTATCTATATATAATCTAGTTCATATACTGTAATATCTATATATGTATGAAATGTTATCTACATACTATATATATATTATATATACGTATATCTTCTAGTTATATCTCATTTCTTTATATATATATATATATATTTTTATAATTAATAATTTTATATATAAACATATTATACATATCTATTGTATATAGCTCGATATATATATATATATATATATATTATAATATATGTATGTATTATAAATTTCATACCTATGATATTCTTACATATATATATATTTGTGATATATATATATATTTTATGTCTATATAATTATATATATATATATGATATAGTATATATATATATATCTATATATTATAGTTATACGTATATATATATTTTTTTTATATCCTAGCTCTATCTCTATAAGAGTTCTATCTGTCATATAGATTAGCATATCTTCTCATCTTCTAATTTTTCACACACCAGATTATCTTATATATCTCTTCTATATAATATATCTATATTCTCATATCATATCCCTATAATATTAATATATAATATCATATATATATAGATCATCTATGTATTTATCATATTTTCATATCATATATATATATAATCTTACCTATTTATTTTTATTATATATATATATTTTATGTATATATATCTATATACTATCTCTATATATCTATACTATCCCTATACTCTTATATCTACTATATATATTTTATACATATATAATATTTATCATTCATATATCGCTATCTGTAATATATATCTTATATCATTATTATCATATATATATCTATCTCTCTATCTTTCCCCCCCTTAATAATTCATTATATCGATATATTAATGATATCTAATATATATATATATATATATATAATATATATATATATATCTATATATATATATTTGTCTATCTCCGACAATATACTATATATATATAACTTAATCATATATATCATATAGTATATATCTTTGTATATATCTACATATCCTCCTTATATCTACCTATATATATATATATCTGTATAGGTATCTATAGTTATATATATATATCTATTTATATCTATATTTGTCTCTATATACATATATCTATATATATCCCTGCTTATATAATATATATCATAATCTATGAGCTATATATCTCATGTCTATATATATATTATTTGTATATATCATACCTATCCATATATAGATATATATATCTCATTCGTATTCTATATTATTATATTCTATCTTCTATTTTAGTATCTATATATCTCTATTTGTATCTCTATCCTATATCTTATTCATATATATATCTATATCTCTTCTATCAAGTGCATATATATATTTCCATACAACATTATATAGATAGTCTATATAGTATTATCGATATCTATATCTCTACTATTAATCTCTTACCACCATTTCTATAATACGATAACCTTAACAGCCTCTATATTATATATATCTATATTATCTATCTATATATATACTCTATATCTATACATACATCCCATCTATTATATATTTAATATAATCTATATAATACTAGATATACTACACATCCTCTCTCTATATCTCTCTCTCTCTACCTATTCTTATTATTGTCACTCTATTTTTTATCTATATTCTCTATTCAATCTCTCCTTTCTTATATTCTCTATCTACTCTCTGCATCTCCTCCCGACTAATTATCTACTCTCTCTCTACCTTGTCGTATACTATATATCTATATATCTATATCTTCTATCTCTCTTAGATTCTCTATATCAGATATATCTCTATCTCTCTAGTCTCTCATATTATATATGATCTCGTCTATTTGTATTCTCTTTCTTCTCTTCTATCATCTCTCGCTCTTATCTCACTACTTCTATCTATATATACTCTATCTCTCTTTTGTCCTGTCGCCTCTATTTCTCTCATTTCTCTCTCTCCTCTATCATCGCTCTCTATATACATCTCTCGTATATCCCTATCAAAAGGCATATACTCTATAGATCTATATCTATATACATATATAATATACCTTTCTACTATACTCTCATATCTATGTCTCCAATTATATATACCACACTAGCCTATTTATGTTACAATTATACACCATATATAATTATTATCAATTATAGTACTTATAAGTACCTTTATATATCTATATCGCTTATATATCTATATATTATATAATCTGTAGACCATAAAGATCTACATCTCTATATATTATATCTATCTATCTCTCTAGCTAATCTCTATATATCTTCTCTATATATCTCTCTATTATATATAATATACATATATAGGTATATCTATTCATTATCATACTCCTATATCTATACATCCGCTATCTCTCTATATATTATATATATATATTTACTCTATTGCAAATATACTATCTACACCTATTCTTATATACAAATATATATATACTATATATATATATATATATATCTCTCTATATGCTATAATGATTATATAATATCATATATACCTAAATGAATATCACTACTATTTGTATACAATTATCTACTATATATACTTTATGTAAAATTATATTATAATTATATATATTATATTATAATTAAATAATTTATATATTGTATCAGAGATATCCAGGTATTTATATTATAATATGGTGATCTATATCCTATCATATCGATGATCATATATATATATATATATATATATATATATATACATATCATATGATGTATCATATATGTAGTCATATATCTATATATTTATATATACATTTTGTATATCTCTATATATCTATACTTCTATCTATCTTCTATCTATCTATCTATCTATCTATCATCCTTTCTATCTATCTATCTTCTATCTATCTCTCTATCTATCTATCTATCTATCTATCTATCTATCTATCTTCTTCTGTCTACTATTATATATATTATATGGTAAAGAGTGGGAAGGAGTGAAAGCGAGGCCGAGTATATTATATATATATATATATATATATTATAGATATATATATCGCTTATATAGTATAATCTATATATATCTAATATATATATATTAACATACATATATACTTATATATATCTATATATATATATTATCTACATATATATATATATAGCTCTAGAATAGATATAGATAGGTAGATATGATACATTATAAAATATGATTAGTAAAACACTCTTCTTGGTAGAGACCATGTAGAAAACCATGGTTGTGTGTATATTTATGTATATATTATTCCATATATATTACATATATACACACACACCATGGTTTTTTCTATCATGGTATCTACAAGAGAGTGTTTTACTAATCATATTTTTATAATGTATCTAGATCTACCTATCTATATCTCTATCGCTACCTATAAGATATATATTTATATAATATATATATATATATATATATAATGATATATAGATATTAATATCTATATATATCTAATATATATCTATATCTATTACTATATCTCGCTATATCTATATATATATATATATCATATATATATCCATAATATATAACTATCTCTCTAATCGACTCGACCGAAAGATAGATAATAGATAAGATAGCTAGCTAGCAATTTTTTTTTTTTACACACCAAGGATCGCTAGCTAGATAGATAGCTGATAGATAGATTCGACAGATAGATAGATGATCGGTAGATAATCGATCTATAGATATAGAGATATCTAGAGATATCCAATGTATATTACCCTCTATATATCTCTGACACATACTATGATGACATATTGAATGATGTATATATATATGATATATTATACTATATCTTATCATATATATTATATATATATCACATATATAATATAAATACCTTATATCTCTATACAATTATATAATATATATATAATTATCTATATATTATATATAATATATCTATATATATATAAATATTTGTTATATATATATATATTTGTATATATCTTTGCATGATTATATATTCTATATATATATATATATATATACTATAATAATCTATATATATATAATATATATATATGATATCTTATATCTGTATCGGCAATTATATAATATATATATTATACTTATTCTATATATACTTTTTACGTATAAATTATATATACTTTTATATATAATGATATAGGTTTATAATTGTATATATATATATATTCATATATATATCATATATTGTATATTAATAATATATATCTATAATATATTATTCATCTCATACAAAATATAACTATATAATATATCATATACATATATACTATAGATATATATGTATCTTATATATAATATATCTATATATATCTATTATATAATATTATATATATATATAGTATATTTGTATGTCTATATCTATATATTATATATATTATATATATCTATATTCTCTTTGGTCTGTCTCTATAATATGATATCTCTATCTACAGCTCTTTCATATCCTATATATATCATCTATAATCTATCATTGTATGTCTCTGCTCTCTATCTCTCTCTACTATACTAATCTATCTTACTTTATTATACTACTCTATATATCTATCTATATTTGTATGTACCTATATCTATATCTATATATATAGCTCTATCTCTCTTCTTTAATTTTACATATTAACACCACTGTCTATATACTACTCTATCTATAGCCATATCTCTCTATACTTCCAATGATATATCTATATATATATATATATACTATACTTGTATTATTATATATATATTATATGTCATATATATACCAACTATATCTATATATATATATCTCTTATTATTATCTATATTCTCTATTAAATAATATATCTCTTATCCGATCTGTATATTATCTCTATCCCGATCTATCTATCCTCTTCTCTATATATCTATCTCTCTCTCTCTATCTCTATCTCTCATATCTCTATCATCTCTCTGTCTCCGGTCTATCTCTCCCCCTCTATCCTCTCTCTCTCTTCTAGCTCTCTCTCTCCTCTCTCTCTGTGCTGTCTCTCTACTACCAACTCTCTCTCTCTTCTCTCTCTCTTTCTATCTCTCTATCCTCGCTCTTTTTATATCTATCCGATCTCTCTCATATATCTCTCTCACTAGCCTCTCTATCTTATCCTCTCCACACATATATCTCCTCTCTCCTCCTCCGCTCTCCACAGCTCTCATCATCTCTTACTCCACTCTCTCTCTTGTCTCCACATCTCTCTATATAACTATCTCTATCTATATTACTATATATCATATCATCTCTCTCTCTCTCCTACACTACATATTATATCTCTACAATATCTCTCTATCATATCTCTATCTATATATATGACTATCTATACCTACTCTATCTCTCTAAACTCCTCTATATAATACTAATATGATTCTATATAGTTATATCGATCATATCCTATATCTCTCTATCCCTAATCTCTCTCTATAATTATAGATCATATATCCTCTTCTACTCTGATCTCCCTCTCATATCCTATCTATATATCTCTTATATCTATATACATACCCTCTCTATATAGTGCTCTAACCCTATTATCTCTTCTATCTAAGCTATCTATACTCTCTCTCTCCATATATATCTATATCTCTACATCCCCTATATATCTATAAAACTCTATATCTCTTTACTATCTATATCTGTATGAAATTTTCTACATACAATTATCTATATCGCTATATCTCTATCCTTATATATAACGTATATATTATATATATCTGTATATATATTGTTTATCTATAACCGATCTATAATCGTATCAATCTCTATCATATACTCATCTACACATCTCTATCTATCTCTATATATATCTCTGTATCTCTCTCTCTCTCTCTTGAATGTATCTCCATTTCTCCATATAGACTATATTCCATATAAGCTATACTATCTCTATATCTATAATATATGCTATATAATCTCTCTCTCGTATATCTATATCTATCATTGTCTCTAAGCACAACACACTCTATATGCACTATCTATTCTATCTCTCTACTCTATCTCTCTCTATATCTCGATCTACTATTTATATATATCCTCTACTCGCCTCTCTTTACAAGCTCTCTCTCTCTCCTCTCTATCTCTATCCTCTCTCTCTCTCTCTCTCCTCTCTCTATCTCTACTACTATATCGCCTCTCTCTATCTCTCTTCGCATCTCTCTCTCCTCGTTCTCTGTCTCCTATCTCTCTCTCGATCTATCCTCTTCTCTCTCTCTCTTTCTCTCTCTCGCTCTCTCTCTCTATGTATCTATCTCCCCTCTCTCTCCTCTCTCTGCTCTCCATATCTCTCGATCTCTCTATCTCTCTCTCTGTCTCTCTCTCTTTTCTATATCCCTCACCTCTAGCTAGCCTCCTCTATCCTCTCTCTCCTCATCTCTCTCTCTCTCTCTTACTTTTCTCTATCTCTATCATCTCTATCTTTTCTTCTCTCTCTCTCTCTCTCTCTCTCTATCTCTCTCCCTCTCTTATTCTGTCTCTCTTACTCTCTCTCCCTCTCTCTCTCTCTCTTCTCTCTGTTATCTCTCTTTCTCCTCTTCTCTTTCTTCTCTTTCTCTCTTCTCTCAGCGTCTCTCTCTCTCTTTGTCTCTCTCTATCCTCTTTTATCTCATCTCTCATCTCAATTTCCTCTCTATCTCTTTATCTCTCTCTATCAGTTCTACTCTCTCTCTATCTCTCTATCTCTCTCTTCTATCTCTATCTTATACCTACTCTCTTCGTCTTTCTCTCTCTCTTCTTTCTCTCTCTTCTTTCTCTCCTGTCTACTTCTCTTCTCTCGTCTCTCTTTCTGTCTCTCTCTCTCTTTTTCTCCTCGTCCTCTCTCTCTCTACTCTCTCTCTCTCGCTCTCTATCTAGTCTCTCGCTCTTTGCTCTCTCTTTCCCTTTCTTTCTCCGCTCGTGACCTTTTTTCTTCTGCTCTCTCTCTAACCTCTCTATCTGACTTTTCTCATCTCTTTCCTCTCTGCTTTTCACTCCTATCTCCCTCTCTCTTAGCTCATAGCCCTCCCTCCCTCACCCCCTCTCTACCCTCCCTCTCCCTATTACACTACATTATATTATCTCCTTATCTCTATCTCTCTCTCTATCTCTCTATAACTATATCTCTCTCACTCTCTCTTATCCTATCTCTCTTTCTCTCTCTTTCTATCTCTTTTTCTCCCTCTCTCTCCCTCTCTCTCTCTCTCGGATCTCTCTCATCTCCCTCCTCCTCCCCACCTCTCTACCTCACTCATCCTATCTCTCCCTCCCTTCCCATCTCTTCTTTTCTCGATCTTCCTCTCTATCTCTTGTCTTTCTCTTTGTCTTATTTGCTCTCTCTCTCTCTCTTTCTCTCTTTTTCTTATCTTTTCTCTCTCTATATCTCTTTATCTCTCTCTCTTTCCTCTCTCTCGTTCTCTCTCTTCTATCTCTCTCTCTTTCTTCTCTCCTTCTCTTCTCGCTTTCTCTCTTCTCTCTCTCCTCTCATCCTCTCCTCTCTCTCTCCCTCTCTATCTCTCTATATTAGATGGTCTAGCTCTTTATCTCTTGCCCCCTCTATAATTCTCTCTCTATCTCTATATCTCTCTACTCATCTCTAGATCTATCTATCTCTATTACTACACCTTTTACTCTCTCTCTATCCCTCTCTCTAGTATCCTCTCTTCTCTATCTCTCTATCTCTCTCTCTATACTTTCTATCAATATATACTACCTATATCTCCTTATCTCTCTCTATCTATAATCGACATTATTTATATTATGCTCCTATTTATATATCTCTCTATTTATTCTCTTATACTTTATATTATATCTCTTCTTCCCTCATCTCTATCTATCTCTCTAGATATCTTCTCTGCAATCTATATATACCGCTATATACTATCATATTCTATATATCGATATCTATACTCTCCCTCTATATACTCTATCTATATCTATATCTCGCTCTATCATCTCATCTATCTCAGTTATATATATCTCATATATCATTATATACATTATATATATACTATATCTATATATATATATATATATATATATATTATATACATTATCTATCTATATATATATTATTAGTTATATCTATATCTATATATATATATCTATCGATACCAATATATATATTATATATCTATATATATATAGATATATATATATATATATGTCTCGCATATAGTTCATATCATCTATATATGTCCTATATATATCTATGTATATAATATCTGTATGTAGACTATATGATATCTTATCTATATATGTATCTCATATATATGGAGGCTCTATATCTATACATATATATATATATGTCTAAATATCTGTATATATATACTATTATGTCTATATATATATATATATATATATACAGACATTATATATATATATTATATATATTATATATATATAATATTATATTATACATACATTATATACATATATATATATATACTATGATATATATAATCGATTATATATATAAATCTCTACTAATACTCTATATTTGTAGCATCATATATATATATATATATATATACTATCTAATTATATATATTTATATATAATTTATATATATATTATATACTATCTATATTCAGTATATCTAGATTCTATATATATATTCTATACCATATCTCTTATATATAGTTATCTATATATATCTCTCTATATACTACGACTATCTATATATATCTATATATACCCTATATCCTCTGTACTACCTCTCTCTCTAATTTCTCTATATATATCTACGTATATTTCTCTATCTTTTATTTCTCTATCTATCTATCTCTCCGCTATATCTCGTCTCTTCTATCTCTATCCCATATATATATATTTTTTCTTCTATTGTATATCTCTCGCTCTCTACACTTCTCTCTGCTCTCTCCTATATTCTCTCCTATCTACTCTCTCTCTATTCTCTTCTATATCTCTACTCCAGCATTTACTCCTCTATCTTCTATCTCTACATAATCTTATTGTCCATTTCTATCATCTCTCTCTCATTCTCTCTCGCATCTCTATCTACTTCTCTCTATATCTTCGTTTATCTCTTCACTCATCTCTCTAATCTTCTCGATTTTCTATCTACTCGATCACCTCTCTCTATCTATTTCTATCTCCATCTCTCTCTCTCTAGTCTTCTCATCTCCATCTGTCGCTCTTCGTATCATATCTACACTGTCTAGTCTCTCCTGTTCGTAGTCCTTCTCTCTATACGTACCTATATATCTCGTCTCTATACTGTCTCTCTATACTCTTCTTCCCCTATCTACTCTATCAATATCTATATGTACTCTCATCTACTGTCTTCCATATCTCTATCATCTCTCTCTATCTATATATATTCTCTTCTCTCTCTATCTCCAGTCTACTATATCTCCTTCTCTCTATTATATATCCCTCATCTATATTATCTATATTATATAGATCCTATATATATATATACTATTATATATATATATTCTCTATATACACACATATATATATATATATATATATATATATCTATATATATATATATATATATATTATATTATCTATAGATCCACACATATATATAATATATTATCTATTTTATATATATAAAATATATAACTATATCATCTATATAAAATAATATAGATATCATATATATAACATAATATATATATATATAATCTATATATATAGATATAAATATCTATCTATGATATATCTCCTCTATATATCTCTCCTAAACATCAATATATATATATATATATAATATATCTATCATATCCTAGTTATCTCTATAATCTATATATCTATATATAATCTCTATGATAAATATATATATATATCATATTATTATATCTATGTATATATATCTATCATCTCCCCTCTATATTACGACTCTCTACCTAGATATATATATTATACATACATATATCTCTTCAAATCTATCTATCTAAAGCCTAAATCTATATCTAACTCTCCATATCCAATACTATACAATCTACATAGACTATACATAACATTATATATGTATATATTTATCATATATATATATATATATATATATATTATATATATACTATATATATGTATATGTTATAGATAATTATATATATATTTATATATATATATTTTATATATATATATATATATATATTTTACTATATATATATTTATATATATTATCTATATTCTTTATATATATCTATATATCTATTCTATTATATCTATTTATCTCTATATATCTTTATATCTATCTCTGCTTTATTATATGTTTTATATCTATCTTTATCTTCAAAATATATTTTCCTCTCTATTTCTATAAATAATATATAGTTCATAGTCTCTCTCTTTCTCTCTCATCGCTTTTCTCTCTACCTATCCTCTTCGCTCTCTTCTATTTCTATATCTCCTCTATCTATTTCTATTCTCTATCTCTCTCTCTATTTCTCTCTCCTATGCTCTCTCTCTCTCCTCTCTCGTGTCTCATCTCTCTCTCTACGATCTATCTCCTCTCTAAGCCTGATACTACTCTCTCGCCTCTATCTATCTCGCCCTCTCCTCTATCTCTCTCTCTCGCTCTCTCCTCTACTCATATCCTCTCTTTCTATATCTATATACATCTCTCTCTCTAGACATATATACTCATACTATATCATCTCTACATATATCTCACTACGAACTTCTATAGATATTCTATCTCTATCTATATTTATACATCTCTCTATATCCTCATATCTACGTCCACCTATAATATATATTTACCCTATCTATCTATACATATATATATATCTACTATTATATATATCCTATATATATATACCTATATATATATATACATATATATTATATTATATATATAAGTATCTATATATATATACATCCTATGTTATATATATATTCTAATATCTAATATGTACATACTATACTTGTCCCTATAATCTTTGTCTATTATATGTATATAATATGTATATATCTATAGTCTCTATTTGTGCATACTATATTCTATCTGTATTATATCATATGTGTAGATATATAGTGTGTGTATATCTCTATGTGTGTATTAAAAATCTTATATCTATATAGTCTATATTATTTATCATATATGTATATCTCTATGTCTATATTAGTATGTCTATATCTCTATAATGTTAGTCTATATATGTATTATATATATATGTATATAGATCGTATATCTATAGGTATATATCTATCTATTTGTCTCTACTATACTGTATCCTATCTATGTGTACTCTATTATCTTGGTTACTATCTTTCTCTAGATATTAGTCTCTCTATCTCCTGTATATAGCTTATCTTCTGTCTATATATCGCTCTGTCTCTCTATAGTCTCTCTATTTTCTATCTATCTATATCTGTTATACATCGATCTGTATCCTCTATCTCTGTCTATTCGTCTATGTATCTAGGATCATGTTCTCATATGACATGTATACTATCCATTCTATCGCTATCTACTATATGTCCTATATCTCCTGTCTCTCCCTCTATATATACTAGATATATATATATCTCTATTATAATCTTCTCATTCTCTCTCTTATAGCCCTAGATCTCTACTCTCTATATATCTAGATATCTTACATATATCTTCTCTATCTCTATATCTATAATCTCGTTACATATTTTCTCTATATCTATATCTAACTACTCTTAATATATCTCTATCTATATATGATCCATCTATATCTATATGTCTCTACCGTCATCTCCATATATCTTCTATCTGCATATATCTATTCTCGTCTTAACGTGTCAGACTCCTCTCTCTCTGTACCTCTATATCTATAGATATACTATCTATACATATATCTCTCATCTCTACATATCTATAATATATATCTCGCTCTATCGATATATATATATATCTCTCTATCTATATCTCTGGCATTCTCGATAGTATCTAGAATTCAGATATATACTATATTATAATATTATATATATATATATTAATCTCTAACTATAATCACATACATTTACTAATCTATATCTATATCTCTATCATCATATCTTCTATCTCATCTATACTATCTATATATAATGCATATCAATAATATACTATCATCTCGGGATATATCATAATATATATCTAGATATCTGTGTAATATAGATCTATATCCTCACTCTATCTATCTATCATATATATGTACTTATATATGTCCTTCATCTCTCTATCACTATATGTAAGATCTATGGTATATACTTTCATACTGTCTATATTTATATGTATATCTTTTATATATTACATCTAATATAGTAACATACTCAATGATACATAATATATATCTATCTTATCTCTATCCTCTGAATCATATCTCTCTCTCGATCATCTCTATCTATATGTATATATTATATATATTATACTCTAATCCTATCTATCTCTATCCATATATCTCTCTCTTTATCTCGCTATTCTATATACTGTCTATGTATACTATATGATCTTCTCTCATCTCTCATATCTATATATCTGTTCTATACTCTCTGTCTATATACATATGTCTCTCTATATCTCTGTCTACGCTATCTCTGTACTATCTATCCCAAACAGTCTCTTCTCTCTACGCTATATCTCTGTCTATATCTCGTATGTCTCTATCTAGTATCTGTTATATATATGTATTATATATCGCTCTATGTATCTATCTCTTCTCTCCAATCTCTCTCTCTCTCTTCTCTATCTCTCTCATTGCTCTGTCTATACCTATTGTATGGTCTATCTCTTCTCTGTATCTATCTACGACTCTATGTATCTCATATAGTATATCCTCTCGCTCTCTGTAATATATCTATATATATTATACATATATATGTATATATATATACATATATATATATATATTATATATATATATATATAATCTATATATATATATATCTATATATATTTATATATTTATATTTTGTATATATTCTATATATAATACTATAATAAATGATAACATATATGATATATAGATATAAATATTATATAAATTATATACAATATTAAATATTATTATATATATCTATAATATATATTATATATAATATATATATTATATATCTATATATATCTCTATATATCTCTATAATTAATATAGGTATATATATAAAAAGCATACCTAAATCATACCAATAATAATAATCTTAATACAATCTGTAATATTATAATATTAATAATAATAGTACCATAGTTACATAATCGTAATAATGATGATGATAATATCATAATATAATAATGATTGATGAGCTGACAATGACAATGATAATGGATAATGATATGATATGATAATGATACTGGTACTGATATAATACATAAGAATAATAAATAATATACCTAAATCCTGCTAAAATAATTTGTGAATTTTAGTTTATATCGCGCTGATTTTTTTTACCAGGTTGACTTTTTTGTGATTGGTGCAGCTTTCATTAGTGGCCATTTAGAGGAAATTTAATGCTGTGGTAAGTTTTCTGTAATTAAGCATAATATATAGCTGTGTATGCTGTATATACATCTGAAATTCATTATTTCTTATCTAAACTTTTTTTTTTTTGACATAGACATGGACCTAGTTATGGTATTGCAATTTTAATCTTTATCATTATCATATTTACAAGAGCATTCTATTTTTCTCACATATGATAGATGAAGATAGTCGTCTTGGCACTGGATGTAATTGCTAGTGTTAAGAGTAACTGCGCTTGTCAGATCATTGAAGCCGTGACCGTTTAAAGTCCATTGTACACACTATCAGCAGATAGGTCCCTCTCTCTTAACATATGGAGGAGTGCTTTTGGTAAGGATGTATTATGTTTGTGGTGGAACTTTTCTTTTTAACTTATCTTTTGAATCAAGTAATAATTAAATTTGCTCTTCAGATAATTTTGTTGGAAGAAAAGTATTACTAGGATGAGCATTACACTTTTTTCTCTTTTAGGGTTTTTCATTACGTATATGCAAACAAGATTGAATGATAATAATATATCATGGTTATTTGTCAAATGGCTATAGGCATGATTTTTGCGGTGTTAAATATTTTTACATACAACGTTTGTTGTGAGAATCTAGATTATATTTTTTATCATCTTTTTTCTTCCTTTAATGTCGCCATGTATTTTACTACATAGTTGCCATGTGGGATGGAGCATTCCAAGGTCCTGGTAAAAATCTACTGGATATGACCTAGAAACGTGGGTCGAGGCTCTTCTGCAGCATGAGAAACTAGCAAGACCGACTTTGGCGTAGAGCCCATACTGTAATACAACTTCATTTATGTAGTTCATGCATTCCCTTGTTCCTTTGGCTCACTGGTGTCACCTGGCATGATATCCTTTTATATGAAATGATGATATATTCTGATATATATATCATTTTTTGCGTGTTTGTGTTTATTGAGTCGGTAACTTCCTTTATTTCCAAGTCAATAATTCTCTTTCTTCATATACATATCCTCAGTAATCACTTGTGTATTCCTTTCTCTTCTATATCTTTTGTCAATCTTATTCTAAGAATTGTCTGACATAGCAATGTCAAAAAGTTATTAGACTTCATGAGATGTAGAAATGGGCTGTTGAGGTAGAGTAATTGAGATTCGCCCAGTTGTTGTAGCTTGTGTTTATGATGATTTTGTGGTTCATAATGGATCAAGTTCAGACAATGCCGTGAAGATGCTACACAAAATGAAGGAAAGAAAAGTTACTTAATAATAATTGGAAACTGAAATATAGATAATTGTCTTCAGAAGTTAAATAATTTGCAACAGACTATAGTTTTGTCCAGATGTATACACAGTAAGTAAGATAATAAGACAAGAAAAGATCAACCAACCAAAATACATTTTTTTCATTTTGTTCAAGTGTTTTATATATGCATAGTATGTATGCATAGTAAGTCATTAATCTATTATAAAGTACCTATCCACCAACCACAATGGATAAAGTATTTTTTTACATATCTAACTTCACAATTTACATTACTGCTAACATGTTATAAAAATACTTACTTTAGCACAATGATAACGCAAATAAGATGAAACAGCATGAAGAACAAGCGTGCCCATGCATTTGTCACAGCAGCATAGCCATAAGCAATAAGTGTTTAGGAATTAAGGAAAATACGATATTATAAAAAATTGTGAAAAGAATTTCAAAATTGCCATCTTATCAAAAATCAAATCTATTTCACTGACTTGCATCAAAATCTTAAAGCAGTTTTGAACTTGATCATTTATGAACAAAAATCATTCACTAAACACAAGCTACAACATAATGGGCGAATCTCAATACTCTACCCTCAACCAGCCCCATTTACATCTCATGAAGTCTAATAACTTTTTGCATTGCTATTTCAGACACTTTTAGAATAAGATTGACAAAAGATATAGAAGAGAACTACACAAGGTGATACTGACTGGATATGTAATGAAGAAAGAGAATTATTGACTTGGAAATAAATGAAGTTACAGACTTCAATAAACACATAACACAGCAAAAATGATATATATATCAGAATATATCATCATTTCATATAAAAGGATATCATGCCACTGGTTGACAACAGTGAGCTCAAAGAGAACAATGAATGCATGAACTACATCATTGAAGTTGTTATTACAGTAGTGGTCACGCCAAAAGTCTGTCTTTTCTAGTTTCTCATTGCTGCAGAAGAGCTCAGACCCACTTTCTATGTCATATCCAGTATATTTTACCAGACCTTGGAATGATTCCATCCCAATCATGGCAAATATGTAGTAAAATACCTGGCGACATTTAAAGGAATGACATAAGATGATAAAAACATATAATCTAGATTCTCACAACAAACTTTTGTATGTAAAACTATTTACACACGCAAAATCATGCCTATATCATTTGACAACTAACCATTATCTATCTTTTATCTATCATTAATATTTGTTTGCAATACGTAATGAAAACCCTAAAAGAGAAAAAAGTGTAATGCTCATTCCTAGTATATTTCTTCAACAAAATTATCTGAAGAGCAAATTTAGATTATACTTGATTCAAAAGCTCATAAGTTAAAAAAAAGTTCCAACACAAACATAATACATCTTACCAAAAGCACTCCTCCATATGTTAAGAGAGATGGACCTATCTTGCTGATAGTGTGTACAATGACTTTAAAACGGTCAATGCTTCCAATGATCTTGACAAGCCGCAGTACTCTTAACACTAGCAATACATCCAGTGCAAGACGACTATCATCATCTATCATATGTTGAGAAAAATAGAATGCTCTTGTAAATATTGATAATGATAAAGATTAAACTGCAATACCATAACTAAGGTCCATTGTCTCATGTCAAAAAAAAAAATTTAGATAAGAAAATAATGAATTTCAGAATGTATATACTAGCATACACAAGCTAGTATATTATGCTAAATTACAGTAAAACTTACCATCAGCCTTAATTTCCTCTACAATGGCCATAATGAAAGCTGCACCAATCACAAAAAAGTCAAACCTGGTAAAAAAAATCATGCGTCGATAAACTAAAATTCACAAACTTATTATTAGCATTATTATTATTATTATTATTATTATTATTATTATTATTATTATTATCATTACCATTATCATTATCATTATCATTATCATTATCATTGTCATTGTCATTGTCATCATCATCATCATTATTACTATTATTATTATTATCATCATCATTATTACTATTATTACTATTATTACTATTATTATTAATATTATTAATATTATCAATATTTATTAATATTATTATTATTGTATTACTATTATTAA
>NC_051388.1:42895127-42915359 GCF_015228065.2 Penaeus monodon | reverse complement strand
ATATTTTATATATATATATATATATATAACTATGAATATAATATTATGCCATTTGTATTTTTTTTTTTTTTTTTCAATTTTCCATTTTGCCTGTAAGGTGGCCAGGAATAGGTTCCTGTTCCTGGAGATGAGCCTCTCCCAGGCCTGGTACTTGGACAATACATTCCACCTTCATGGACCTGTGGATGTCTTGCAGGAGCTCACAAATAAATCCCTCCCTTAAGGCCCACTGAGCAATCTCAGCCTCATTCCCTGTGCTTTAAACATGATGAGATGTTCCCATCATCCGCCCCTTGGCCAAATCTTTTCGTGACAAGACATCACCATTACCTGGATCCAATGGGTTACGGTAACTTAGCAGACAGGCAATTTACCAATTTATTTAACTACTTCAAATAGCAATAAGCAGTACTATTAATTTAATATGGAGGGAAGAAAAATAAAAATTGCCAAACCAACAATCAAAAACATACCAAGTGCATCTGAGCGATCCCCATCCAGAACGATCCACAAGACATTGATGAGGGCTGGATTTTTCTCTTTATCCAAAGTTTTCATAAGCTGTATGAAGCGGTTCCTTGTGACTAATTTCCTGATTTGAAAAAAAAATACACATAAAGATATATTCATCAATTTCAAGTAAAGTTCAAAACAATCACTATAGTTATTACTCAAAGGAGAAGGTATCTTACTGCAATAAAACTTTTTCAGGATTAATGCATACCATGGAAAGTTATGCTGTATCATGTAGGGAAATATTTACATGCACTTAAACATTCTTAGATTTTGGGGAAACCTAGTCCTACAATTATATTTGGATTTGCACTTGTCATATTGCACAGTAACCTCACAACATATAATCAAGAAAGAGTATTTTTCAATCGTAATATACTTACTTTGATGAAACTTTTACCGAGAGGATGTCATATGCTTTACGTAGTTGTTGCCTCTTACTGAACACTGATTTTTTAACTTCATTCTGATGAAAAAAATATATATATATTATGGAACTATCTGTCAACCCAAAATACAAAATAAAACAATAAAACAATGACCAAGTAATTATGAATTATCAGTAACAGTTAAAATGTAATTCATAAAAGTTCACTTACTATCTTAGTCTACCCATTTCTGTCATTCCAAATCCTGTGTAATTTGCTATACACAACTTACACCCACAAAAACCTCTATTCTTCATACTAACTTCCTTAATGAACCAATGTAAGCAGGGTGGAATTTACAGATCATAAAATATAAGAACGTAATGTGGGAGCTTCACACCTTGAGGTGTTTTCTGTAGTTATTGTAGATAACAGCAAGGATGATGTTCATATACACAAAAAAGCAGATTATCAAAAATGCAACAAAGAAAATAACATAGTATGGAGATGCATCAAATGCTGGCATCCTGAAAAAATAGGAGAGAAAACAAATCATTAATGAAATGAAGCTTCTTACATTCTGAGATTTATAGAAATATTTAAAATATGGAAATATGCATACCTGAGGAAATTAAACTTATAGCTTTTAAAGATTCACAAATTTATACATATTTTTGTACATTTACTTTTGCTTAGTATTTATATCAAACATACTAGAAAATTGTCTATACTATACCCACTCTCACTCTCACTCTCACTCTCACTCTCACTCTCTCTCACTCCCAATCCCATTCCCACTCCCACTCTTGAACATTCAAACTAAAACTACAGACCATTACCCGACTTTCATAACATCAACTCCCACTCCCACTCCCACTCTCCACAGAATGAGAGTGAGACCATTACAGACCATTACTCGACTTACATAACATCAGGGTTGTTGGCCGTGGTGACCAACACATACAGGTCAAAGATGCTGTCCCAGTAAGTGGCGAAGTAGGGTCTACCATCTACCCAAGAAAGG
This sequence comes from Penaeus monodon, assembly GCF_015228065.2. Classification (NCBI taxonomy): domain Eukaryota; kingdom Metazoa; phylum Arthropoda; class Malacostraca; order Decapoda; family Penaeidae; genus Penaeus; species Penaeus monodon. The sequence continues at coordinate 42,913,454 of NC_051388.1, read as the reverse complement.
CCTCTGAGAAAGTTAGTAACAAAAAATGATTTTGGGTAACTGCACAATCATATGCATTGCAGCCAGGCACTTGTAATGCTCACTGTAGTTTTGAAATGCCTAAATATCTAGGAGTCAATTAGTAAGCCCATTTGACCTAACGTGAATTCATAGTTTGTTATTATCATTACTGACATCATGATTTTCATAAAGTTAAAAATAATAGAAATAGCAATTAAAAAAATAAGAGAATCTTTCCAAAAATCAAGGAAAAAGGTAAGCATGTCTTTGTGGAGCCATTTATATGTAAACACAATAAACTAAAACAACAATGACCATGAAAGTTCATATATGACATCTCTGGCAGGAATGGGTAAAAAAAAAAAAAAAAGTCATACATCTATCTACATGATATTACACTATTTGTATTTTATTCTGAATTTACATATGTGCATTATAGCAAAAGCAAAGATATCTGCATATTCACATACAATTACAGATATACACAAACACACATACAGACATATACAGTATACCCAATATGTATGTGTTATGAATATGAGAATGTATAAAAAAAAAAATGATTATCCTGACCTATCACCAAAGAGCTTGTAGGCCATTAGGGCAAATATGGCCAAACTGAAGAAGAAGAGAACAAGAACGTTGACTACATCTGGTAGAGTTCTTCGCATGTTCCGGAATGATCGCCTGATTTGCTTCATCTCTGGGAAATTCACAGCAAAGAGAGGTCTCAGGGGTCTCGACCACCTGGAAATTCCATATCAACACATTTGTAGTAAAAATTACTTCATGTAATATGATCATAAACAGCTTAATCATTTCAAAATATTCCAAGTTCAAAAATTTTATATTCAGACATGAAAATGCAGAAAAAAAATTAATGTTGAAGAAGAAAAAAAACATGTCTCAATCATGCAACAGGAAGACAAGTCAAACTTATTTCTCATCAAAAATGTCTTACTTCTGATGAAAATGAATCAAATATGTCAGTTACACATGCAAATACAAGCTGACTGTACTCACTTACCGTACTGCAAAGATGTCATTTTCTACTAGTCCAATATATATTACCATGTCTAAGAAAGTAAGCTGAAAAAAGCGATTTATACTGTATTAAAACAACGGTAAGATATCACACCTTCATACACACGCAAAGAATCTGGTTAGTTCCAAGAGACATGATCTTTGTGCTTGCCATTGTTAAAATCAAACCATCAAGCATAGAGCATGTAAACTGTTCCTTTGTAACATGGAACTCCTGTAAAAACAACTAAATTCTGAAGGCAACTGAAGCAAAGCAAGTCTACTAAGACTACTGAGAATTGTTAATTTACTAGTACTATAAACCTACAACCACACAAAAGTGCATGCTGCATTCATGGGTGAAGGATCATTTCTGTTTCCTCCTCCATTGTGTACATAAAAAAAAAAAAAATGAAACAATTACATAAGAATGGAATCATGAAATTTAGAATCCACTAGGATTCCTCTTTAGACAAGACAAAAACAAATCGTATTTCATATTTTGCTCTGAAGAGGAGTCCTTATTGGAGTTAAAATGTTATTTATTATTTTGTTCTTATTGTAGTTGCATTTCAGTTTATATTCAAGTACACCTTCTAAGTAATCTTTTATCAATAATCACACATCAAAGACTAAATGTCATCAACAAAATTTATGCAATCCTGACTACTCATGATTGACTGATAGACCAACCAGATTCTTTTGTTCACTGGTGAAAATATTCAAACCCATAAAGAATCTAAGCAAAAGCATTAAAAAGATATAACTTTAAGAAACTAATAATAATAAAAATATAGAATTAATGTCCATCTCCAACACAATGTGTTCACACACCTCCAAGTAAATGTGCATAGAAAGAAAGGTCAAATCTCCTTCAAAGACAGTCAGAGTATTTATACACAATACTGAAGTGACCAACCAGAAAACCATTTCAAAAAGTTACTCCTCCTTATCACAGCATAAAGGAAATCTCATAGTACCATGTTCTGCTAATGAACATCCAATGTTTCTAAAGGACCAAACCAGCACAAAGTTTTGAATTCTTAAAAAGTTTTTGAGTTACATAACTATTTAAAATCCTCCAAAACAATATATAACTCTTTTAGACTACTGTAAAAACTGTTTTACAGTTCATAACATCCTTCAAATTACATAGACTTATTGCTCCAGTAAAAACTGGTAATTGTAAAAATACTGTTATCACCATGAATCAATTTCATTTCTGAATTGGCATCACAATGCTCAGACTTACAACATCAATTACCATCTAAATTTTGTTCCCTGACAGATGATTTCTAGAGGACAACCTAATCAAGATTAATAAATGGACTAGTAAAAGAAACGTGCTCAAATGCCAGCCAATAGTCTTTGATCTTGACTCTACAAATGTCTGTTAATCAGTGAATCTTTGACAGCATAAATGCCAAGAAATCAACTACTATGTGTCCCTTAATGCCATCCCAGTCAGCAGTTGTTTATCCAAATACAGTTAGAGGGGAATAACTAGAAGAAACATTTATTAATGAATATAGTTCTTTCATATGAATTCCCTTTCTTTTTCACATACACACTCAGTAGTAATTCTGTTGACAAACTCTTATACAAAGAGAAAGCTCCAGTCTGTTTTATACGATGCCTACTGAAATGAGAATAATGGATCCTTTTCATTCAGCAGACTGTAAAGATGTAACAATGCAAACATTCATATCTGGCATATCCCATCACCCCTTTTGACATTTCTGAAGACCCTATTTCATCACACAACGAAGAACCCAATTTCAAATCCGAATCACTGACAATGTGGAGTATTACCATTATCTATCTTGACAATTTTGACTATCTAATTTCACAAACATACCAAGAACCCAATTCCAGTTCCACAAAAAACATCTTTAAAGATCTAAACTTTTTCACGTATTGTTGGATTATAGCAGCAATGGTTTGATGAGTAAGCAAGTTATTTTGTCAGCATCAACTTCAGCATCGATGGAAGTGGTCACTTCATCCAATTACTGCCAGAGGCAAGGATATAACTTTAAGCTTTTCTTGGTAAATTTTCTGTATTAGCTAATCAAAGATCAGACAATTTAAAATGTTTTCCCTGTGACTTTGATGGATAATATTTGTTTAATATAACCATCATTTTGCTGTGATTCTTGGGTTTTAAAACATAAAAGTGCAAAATAGTACCTATCAGGGTTTAATGTTTGCATTCATAAAACTGATGAGAGCCATAAATTCCTTCCCTTAGTCATAGTTTCCCCTGCTTACTATTTTTGGTATAAAAAAATGGCAGAACAGCAAAAGCATGACATTCTTAACTTTTCCCTTAAGAGGGTAAAACCCATGTAAATAAAGAACTAGCACTCCCAAACCCTGTATGTATAAAAATACCTGCACGCTATCATGGTCACAAACCACAGAGTGACATTACAGTGACAAAGAAAGAAAACTTTTGTACAACTGATAATGTCAAGTGGAAGAGTTAAGGCATATAGGTAAAAAGTACATGACAGACTAAATAAGCTGAAGACCAGAAATTGTTTTGTACAACTAATTATATAGAGATTTTTGCCTCTACTTCATCACTTCATTACAAATTTAATTGAAGGTATGCAAGAATAGCCTTGGAAATGATGGAGCAGAAAAAAATGCATAAACCAGGCACCAAACAGGAAATGCATTACATCTGAACATTTTTCACCCTTTATATGTCCAGTCTTTTTAACTTAAGCATTAAAGTTATGATGCATATCATTTTACATGCCAAAGAAAAATATAAACTGATCTTATCCACACATGCAGTACTACAAGCAGTAAGGCACACTATAGGTTCAAAAGCTAAAATCAACATTACCAGATAATTCCTGTACATAATACCATAGATAATGCACCAAGATTCTAGTGTTAAACCAAATTAAATAAATGAAGTAATAATGATAATATATCTATGCATCACTTACCCCACTGAGTACCAAGATAAGTATATTCTTAGTGTCAACCAAACCTGACGACGGGAGTGAAAAGATTTATATGTGCAAGTCGAAATAGGTAGCAGCAGATGATACCTACTTCTATGGTCATGGAGGCCTGTTGAAGGGAAATGACAGTTACTTATATAACTATGGAAACTATCATTCTCACCTTCCCACACATATAAAAGTCTTTTAGATCTTTAACTATACAAATGCTTTCTGCTCCATGTTCTATTTAAGAAATCAAATAATAAGGTAAACCAACAAATTTGCACATAATATTCATATCTATTAAGTCACTGTAATAAAACCATGATAAGGTCAGTGTCTGTTCTTCCACCACCCTATACATATAAATAAAAGTTTTACAAATAAGTGCACAATTCTAGGAATGGCTGATAAGAGACTGGTGAGTGGGTGGTTGAGTGAGTGAGTGAGTGAGTGAGTGAGTGAGTGAGTGAGTGAGTGAGTGAGTGAGTGAGTGACAATGAGTGAGTGAATGAGAGTGGGTGAGACTGAGTGAGAATGAATGAGAGTGAGTGAGTAGTAGGGTGAGTAGTGGTTGTGTTTTGGTGGATGGGGAGAGAGGGGGAGAGGGAGAGAGGGGGAAAAGAGAGAGAAGAAGAAAAAAGAGAGAGAGAGAGAAAGGGAGAGAGAGAGAGGAGAGGGGAGAGAGAGAGAGAGAGAGAGAGAGAGGAAAAGAAAGGGGGAGAGAAAGAGAGAGAAAAGGGGAGAGAAAGAGAGAGAAAGAGAAGAGAGAGAGAGTGAGAGAGAGACGAGAAAAGAGAGAGGGGAAGAGAGAGAGAGAGAGAGAGAGAGAGAGAGGAAGAGGGGAAAAGAGAGAGAGAGAGAGGGAGAGAGAGAGAGAGAGAAGAGAGAGAGAGAGAGAAGAGAGAAGAGAGCGAGAGAGAGAGAAGAGAAGAAGAGAGCGAGAAGGAGAGACGTCAGAGAAGAGAGCGAGACGCAGGCAGAGAGCGAGAGCGGGAGGGAGAGGGAGAGGGAGAGGGAGGGAGAGGGAGAGGGAGAGGGAGAGGGAGAGGGAGAGGGAGAGGGAAGCGATAGCGGGCGACGAGGGAAGAGCGGAGAGGAGAGGAGAGAGGAAGAGAGAGAGAGAGAGAGAGCGCGAGTAGAGAGACGGCGGAGAGTAGAGCGCGGAGAGGAGAGAGAGAGTAGCTGTGAGGAGAGAGAGCGAGAGAGGAAGGGAGAGAGACGAGCGCCGGAGAGAGAGAGCGAGAGCGAGAGATCGAGAGGAGAGCCGAGCGACGAGAGAAGAGAGCGAGCGAGAGCCGAGAAGATAGAGAGCAAGACGAGAGAGCCGCTCGCGAGAGAAGAGCGAGACAGACGAGACAGAGAGAGAGAGAGAAGAGACAGAGAGCGCGAGAAGAGAGCGAGAGAAGAAGAAGAGCGAGCGCCAGGCGCGCTAGCGCGCGAGCGAGAGAGAGAGAGCAGCGACGTGAGCGAGAGCGAGCGAGAGAGCGAGAGCGAGAGAGAGAAGAGAGAGCGAGAGAGAGAGAGATAAGAGAGAGCGCGACGAGCGAGAGAGAAGAGAGAGAGGAATAGAGAGAGAGCAGCAGAGAGAGAGAAGAGAGCAGACGCATAGAGAGCGCTCCGCGCGCCGCGGCGCGACCCGCGAGATGCAAGCAGAGAGACGATCGCAGATCGAGCAGAGAGAAGAGAGAGAGAGCGAGAGCGAGAGAGAGGAGAGAGAGCGAGAAGGAGATCGAGCGCAGCGAGAGAGAGAGCAGAAGAGAGAGCGAAAGCGAGAGATAGACGAGAGAGACGTAGCAGAGCGAGCGCGCGCCGGCAGGCGCGCGTAGCGGATCTCGCCGCGAGCGAGGCGACGAGAGAGGCGAGCTCGCGAGGAGCGAGCGAGAGATAGAGAGAAGAGAGAGCAGAGAGAGACGAGCGCGCGGGAGAGAGAGAGACCCGCCCGCTAGGAGAGAGTGGTGGCTGTATGTGTGTGTTGCTGTGTGTGTGGCTGTGTGTGTGTGTGTGTGTGTGGCTGTGTGTGTGGCTGTGTGTGTGTGGCTGTGTGTGTGTGGCTGTGTGTGTGTGGCTGTGTGTGTGTGGCTGTGTGAGAGAGAGAGAGCAAGAGAGAGAGAGCAAGAGAGAGAGGGCAAGAGAGAAGAGAGCAATAGAGCTGAGCACAGAGAGAGAGCACCGAGAGAGGAGCAAGAGAGACGATCACGATAGTAGAGCAAGATAGAGAAGTAGAGCAGATGAGAGAAGAGAGAGTAGAAGAGAGGATAGAGAGTGAGAGAGAGTGAGGAGATGGAGAGAGAGAGGAGAGAGAGAGAAGCGAGAGAGAGAGCGAGAGAGAGAGAGAGAGAGAGAGAGAGAGAGAGAGAGAGATAGAGAGAGAGAGAGAGAGAGAGAGAGAGAGAGAGAGAGAGAGAGGAGAGAGATAGAGAGAGAGAGAGAGAGAGAGAGAGATAGCGAGAGAGAGAGAGAGAGAGAGAGAGCGATAGCGAGAGCGAGAGGGCGAGAGGGGGCGAGAGGAGCGGAGAAGAAGGAGGCAGGCGGGGAGAAATGCGAGAGCGAGAAGCGAGAGCGAAGAGATCGAGAGATAGAGAGAGGAGAGAAAAAAAGAAGATAGGGAGATAGTGTGGCTGTGTGTGTGTGTGTGTTGTGTGTGTAGTGTGTGTGTGGTGTGTGTTGTGTGGGTAGTTTGTGTGTGGTGTGTGTAGTGTGTGTGTGTTTTGTGTGGCTGTATGTGGTGTGGGGCTGTGTGGGGTGTGTGTGTGGTGTGTGGCTGTGTGTGTGTGTGTGTGTGTGTGTGTTTGTGTGTGTGTGGTGTGTGTTGTGTGTGTGTGTGGTGTTTTGGGGTGTGGTGCTGTGTGGTGTTGTGGTGGTGTTGTGTGTGGGTGTGGGCTTGTGTTGGTGTGTGTGTTGGTGTGTTGTGTGCGTTGTGTGTGGCTGTGTGTGGTGTGGTGTGTGGGGGGTTGTGGCTGTATTTGTGGGGGTGGCTTGTGGGGGCTGTATGTGGTGTGGGGCTTGTGGTTGTTTTTTGTGTGTGGTTTGTGGTGTGTGTTGTGTGTTGTGTTGTGTGGGTGTGGCTGTGTGGTGTGTGGGCTGTGTGGGTGTGTGGGTGTGTGTGTGTGGGGTGTGTGGGGCTGTGTGGGGGCGTGTGTGTGTGTGTGTGTGGGGTGTGTGTGTGTGTGTGTGTGTTGTTGTGTGTGTGTGTGTGTTGTGTGGTGTGTGTGTGTGTGGGGGTGTGTGGGTGTGTGTGGGGTGGTGTGTGTGGGGGGTTTGTGTGGTGTGTGTGGTGTGGCGTTTTTGTGGCTGTTTTTGGGGCTGTGTGTTTTGGGGCGAGAGCAGAGGAAGAGGAGAGAGAGAGGGGGAAGAGGGGAGAGAAAGAGAGAGAGCGAGAGCGAGAGGAGAGCGAGAGCGAGAGCGAAGCGAGAGCGAGACGAGAGCGAGAGGAGAGCGAGAGGAGAGGAGGAGAGAGAGAGGAGAAAAAAAAAAGAAGATAGGAGAGAGTGGGGGCTGTGTTGTTTGTGTGTGTGGGTGTGTGTGTGTGGTGTGGTGTGTGTGTGTGTGTGTGTGTGGTGTGTGTGGGTGGTGTGTGGGCTGTGTGTGTGTGGCTGGTGTTGTGGCTGTGGTGTGTGGCTGGGGCTGTGTGGGGTGTGGTGTGTGTGTGGCGGGCTTGTGTGTGTGGCTGTGGCTGTGGTGTGGTGGCTGTGTGTGTGTGTGTGGGGCTGTGGGGTTTTGGTGGTGTGGGCTGTGTGTGTGTGGTGTGTGGGGGTATGTGTTGTTGGCTGTGTTTTGGGGTTTATGTGTGTGTTGGCTGTGGGTGTGTTTTTGTTGGGGGGTGTGGGGTTGTGTGTGTGTGTGTGTGTGTGGGTGTTGTGGGGGTGTATTGTGTGTGTGGCTGTGTGGTGGCTGTAGGGGGTGTGTGTGTGTATGTGTGGGAAGGGAGAGGGTGTGTGTGTGTGTGTGTGTGTGTGTGTGTGGTGTTGGTGTGTGTGTGTTGGTGGGGGTGTGTGGTTTTGGTGTGGGTGTGTGTTTTGGTGTGGTGTGTGTGTGTGTGGGGGTGTGTGTGGTGTGTGTGTGGTGTGTGTGTTGTGTGTGTGTCTGTGTGTGTGTGTTGGTGTCGTGTGTTGTCTGTGTGTCGTGTGTGTGTCTGGGTGTGTGGTCTCTTGTCTTTGTGGTTTTTTGGTAGGGGTTTGGTGTGTGTTTGGTGTGTGTTGTTTGGGTGTTTTGTGTGTGTGTTTTGTGTGGGTGTGTGTGGTGTGTGTGGGGGTTTTGTTTGGTGTGTGTGTGTGTGGGGGGCTGGGTGTGGGCTGTGGTGTGGGGCTGTGTGTGGGGGCGTGGGGTTTTGGGGCTTTTTGGGGTGTGGCTGGTGTTGTGCTGTGTTGTGTTTGGCTGTGGCTGTGTGTGTTGTAGGTGGGTTGTTTGGCGGGTGTGGGTGGTTTTGGGGCTGTTTTTGGGCTGTGTGTGTGCTGTGTGGGGGGTGGTGTGTGTGTGGTGTGTGTTATGGCTTTGTGTGTGTTTGTGGCTTGTGTTGTGGTGTGTGTGTGTATTTGTGTGTGTGTGGGTTTTGGTGTTGGTGTTGGTGTTGGTGTGTGTGTGTTGGTGGTTTTTGGGGTTTGTGTGTGGGGGGTGGTTGTGGGCGGGGTGTGTGGTGGTGGTGTGTGTGTGGCTGTGTGTGGGGCTGTGTGTGGGCTGTGTGGTGGCTGGGTGTGTTGTGTGTGTGGGTGTGTCTGTGTGTCTGTGTGTCTGGTGGTGTGTGTCGGTGTGGTGTGTTGTGGTGTTGTGTGTGTGGGTGGTGTCTGTGTGTGTGTGTGTTGTGTGTGGTGTGTCTGTGTGTGTGTGTGTTTTTGTGGTTGGGGGCCCCTGGTGTGTGTATGTTTGTGTATGGGTCTTTGTGTGTGTTTGTGTGTGTGTGTGGTGGGTGGGTGTGTGTGTGGTTTTTGTGGTGTGTGTGGGGGGTGTGTGTGTGTGTGTGTGGTGGTGTGTGTGTGTGTGAGTTTGTGTGTGTGTGTGGTGTGTGTGTGTGTGTGGTGTGTGTGTGTGTGACGAAATATGGGTTTGGTGTGTGCAATGTTCCTATTGTTAAAATTGTAATTGTAAATATTATTACAAAAACACTAAATAAAATGTAAGTAGCATCATTAACAACTCTACTATTTCTGTAATTCTTACAAATATTATAATTATAGAAGTCTTTTTAATCACAACAATCTTATCAATACCCTGTTCAGTAAATAGAATCCATAATTTTATAAAGATCAATTTACAAAAACAAATTAAGTAATATTTCTTTCCTATCCTTTCTTATTGATTTTTTTTTTTAAAGTATGTTTATCAGATTGTGCAATAAAATTTACCTTACAACAGCTACTAATTTATTTTTCAAAAGGTTTATTTTAGTTTAGTTTAAAAATTTAACTACAGAACAGCTAATGAACAAATTCTAGTGACTATTTCCCTAAAAAAAGTTCTAGATTTACTTACAGAAAAGCATAATTTGTAGACACATATAATCTTTATACTATAACTACACATGCATTGAGGAATATCTGATAATAATGTGATACAAATGTCATAAACTTTATTTCAAATGTATTTCTCTATATCACAAACCTTCCTAAGCTGTAACAAGTGATAGTTATATGCAAGACACAATATAAAATGAATGCAATGAACCAAAATAATCATATCAAACAATGATTTTTTTTTAAAATAAAAGGAGTCACTTAAGTTTTTGAAATGCAAATGAAATCTGAACACTTACCCAATATGACATTTCTAAACCATATACTGCTGGCTTCTCAAACAAAGCCAAGGAGACATGAAGTATAATTATGATGTACAGTGCAGCTTGGCCCCATCTACTCTGGTACATGTGATATAATCTGAAATATTTTATTTTTTTTTAATGAACTTATAACCATAATGAAATAATGTTAACTAGTATATGCTGACAAGAAATTTTAAGTCTTCTTTTCAAAACTAATTCAAAAAATTAAACTGACCGCATATAAAAATAAGGAAAATGTAGGATTTTCTTCAGTACCTAGCTTACAAAGAGGAAAATAAATACATATGAAGGAAAAAAACTAAAAATAATCCGATCTCAAAAAGGAATGAAAAAGCGGAAAAAAAGTTGTATACTGTATTCAAAAGAGGAAAAATTTCTTACTTTTTCAGGGGGAGTTTGCTGTGCTCTTGTTGTATCGTTTTCTATTATTCAGCCAAATAAGCAGCCCAAAAATGTAGGTTCAAAAAAAAAGTTTTCCCCTTCCCCTTTTCTATATTCTTTTTTTTTATTTCTTACTTTTAAAAATTTCTTGATACTTTAAAGTCCGAATGCCTTCCCTCTCTTGCATCCTCTTTCATATGTTGCTGCCAGAAGAAGATCCTGTCAATATATTAACAAGTAATTTAAATTGATTGAGAGGACATGCTCTTGATCTAATCAATAAACATTGTAAGAAGGATTTAGATTTAACTTTCTTAGAAATTTTTCGTGTGTGCAGTTCTTATGCCCCAGTTATCCAGTTTAAAAAAAAATCCTCCCCCTTCGGTCTCATCATAATACCTTAGAATTTTTCCCCTTTAAGAGTGATGCAATTACTAACAATTGTTTGACATAAATAAGAGTACTATAAATATCCAGTTATAGCACACACTTATCCATCTTCAATTTAAAGTGTCAATCAATTATGAAAATTGTTTAAAAAAAGGAAGAAAAAAATAATAAATATGTTAATCAAAATAATTCTTCAGAAGCATGTCCTTACCAAATCTGAGATTGGTGGTTCATATGTTGAGTCAATAGCAAAACTTCCATCACTTAAATTTGAAACTTCAACTGTATCATCTCCAGCCTTGTACGATATGCTCACTGGTAAACCTGGATTATCCTCTGACGTACTTCTCCGTAATTGTAAAGATGATTTTCTCCTATGATATGCTAATCAGCAAATAAAATATATGTCAATTAAAAATATACATTGCCAATGAAACAACATAATGGTATTTGTTAAATCTTGAATATTTTCCACCAATAAATGCCATATAAAAAACAAATAATTCCATATAATCAGTTCTAATTTTCAATAGTATCACATCTTACCTCTTGGTGTCTTAGGTTCTTCTTCTTCCACCTTATTTGGTTCATTTACATCACTAGTTTCTTCAATGACAACTTTCAGAGATTCCTGGTTTCTTTCTAAGGCTTCCATTTTTACCCTATGTTATATTTCTAAGGTTATAATAAAAACAGAAGAAACATTGCTGCTCCAGAATTTTAACTTCCTGAAAGATGAAAAGCAAAAGTGATATAATGCAAAAGTTAACATAAGGTTTATATGAAGTGTTATTAAATAGGAAAATCTTTAACATATTGGATCCTTCCATCTCTCTACTTTAATGTTACACATGTTAAATTGAATATAAATCTCAACCCCAGTCATGTCACACCACACAGGAGTTTGTGCAGATGTCTAGTAACATTTTCACAATGGATCAAGCTAATGATGAACAACAGATAACATTAACTTTACATAGTACACCTTCTGTCTCATCTATTAAAGTTTTGATATTGCTATATATTCTATTAGAATGGTTCTGAACATTCTTTCCAAACCAGAAGTGCATTAAAAAACACTGAATGAACAGGTAATAGTAATCCCTTATATATACAAATGATAACTTTCTCTAAGCCTTGTCGTGAATTTTGTAGCAAATGCATGGAATAATGATCAGTAACTAAGAAAGAATTATAGACACTTTGTATTAGCAGTGAACATCATCCCCAATCCCTGTCGATATGTCATTTCTGCAGCAGCCATAAGTAGAACTAATTAAGAAAATCATAACTATAGTAACATACATTATCAGACACGAAGAGTTAAATACCTGCATGACAAATGGTAAGACAATTCCAATAACCAATATACAGGAAAACATACTATAGATAATACCTGTCAGCTCTGCTTCATGGCCGAGCTTGTCAGTAACAAAAGTGAGTAAAAAAAAAAGAAAAAAAAAGTTGCGTTTTTTTTGGTTATATCATACCGTCATAACCTCATTTCTTCTTAACAGCACACATCAATATCACTTGGGTATTGTATTCCTTAATTATATTAAAGTTAAAAAAAACAATTACACCGTACCAAGAATAACCCGAGCGCATAGAGTGAAAGAGAAACGTCACTCACCCAACTGAACCTGACTTTGAGTTCCTCCGCCCCTTTGCTGTGTTTACATGGGGGAGGATCCGGCCTTATTTCCAGGTCACGCTAGAGAGTTTTTATTTTTTATCTATTTTTTCCCCCTTCTTTTTTACGATATGATAAAGGTATTTGTGTGCACGTATATGTGATTCATAGTTTATGTATTCCTTAACTCTAAAATGATTAATGAAAATGAGCTTGTGATATACTTGATCTCAAGTTTCTAACCTGGCTGTCAAATATTTGTTTGCCACCAAATTTAATTTCGATATTTTTGCAGTAGGGATGGACACACCCAGATTGTTATGAGCGAGTGTGTCATTGTGGACATATACGCTCATAACTATCTGCGTGTGTCTATCCCTACTTTGTGTGTGCGTGCGTGCGTGTGTGTGTGTGTGTGTGTGTGTGTGTGTGTGTGTGTGTGTGTGTGTGTGTGTGTGTGTGTGTGTGTGTGTGTGTGTGTGTGTGTGTGTGTGTGTGTGTGTGTGTGTGATATGTGTGTGTGTGTGATCTGTGTGTGTGTCTGTGTGTGATCTGTGTGTGTGTGTTATCTGCGTGTGTGTGTGTGTGTGTGCGCATATTTATATTCATATATATGCACACATATATACATGCACACACACACACACACACACACACACACACACACACACACACATATATATATATATATATATATATATATATATATATATATATATATATATATATATATATACATATATATATATATATATATTATATATATATATATATATATATATATATATATATATATATATATATACATGTGTGTGAGTGTGCGTGTGTGCACACACGTGTATGTACACGTATTTTTTTGTCTATGTACCCACTGCATATGGAAGGTATTCTAAACTATTTTCTCTCCTATTTCCTCCCGTTTTATCACGTTTTCTGGTTTTCTTTGCTTATTCTTTTGGAGATAAGCTACTCATAAATTATTTTCGATATGAGTATTATCACTGACAAAAAAAAAGTCACACGTCATTTTATAGCATAGAACGTTGCCTTTCTTGGAAGCATTCTTATCGACATACCCCTCCCCCCCCACCCCCCTCCGATAATATAATTAAACAGAAAAAAAAGGAAAGTAGTCTACATGTATCCAAGTAACAACACAGGCGAGCAACACGAGTAAACAAGCGATTATAAAGGGAGTTCAAGAGGCAGCCATGTTTACGATATGATGCTTGCACCGACGACGAGCGAGGCAGGGTGGGTGATCACTGGCCTCGGGAGATCGTAAGTGCGGAAGCTCACGTGGGGGGAACAAGTGTCGGGCGATGGGCGAGCATAAATATTTTTCGTCCTTGAGCAGTGTGTGCAGCAGGATGACTGTATGTTTGTTTGGATGCGCATGCAGATAGATGGAGAGATAGACAGATATAGATTGATAGATAGATAGAGCTCTATGTATACATAGAGCTATGTATATTGGTACAGGCTTATCTATATATACATTTTGCATATTTATATATGTATAAATATATATAGATTTATTTATCAGTATGTCTGTCTAATTACTTATCTATCTCCTAACAACATATCTATCTATATATAATATATATTTATATATATATATATATATATATATATATATATATATACACACACATATATATATATATATATATATATATATATATATATATATATATATATATATTCATATCTCTCTCTCTCTCTCTCTCTCTCTCTCTCTCTCTCTCTCTATATATATATATATATATATATATATATATATATATATATATATATATATATATATATATATATGACTGCCGCGATGGTCCAGTGGTTAGAGCACTGGACTCCGACCCTCATGGTCCCGAGTTCAATTCCTCGTCACGGCAGTCGTAAAAATTGCTTGCGCTCTGACCGCTCGCTCGAGCCCAATCTCACCCACGGCGAGAAAACGACATATCGCCTTGAGTCAAAACGCAGGTGTCGTAGGGGAAGTCGCCGCCGTGGCATATGTGTTAAACGCTGAACCGTGCTTGATTAGGAAGGGAATGCAATCAGGCAAACATGAGACTGCCAAATATCCTCTCAAATAATGAATTGAGAGAGGTCGATTTCCTGCAGTGGCTGTTGAAAAAAAGAAAGAAAGAAAGAAAAAAAAAATATATATATATACACATCATCATCATTTAACGGTAGGTTCATGTCTGAGCCGCCGTGGTCACAGCATGATACTCAATTGCAGTTTTCACGTTGTGATGCTCTTGGAGTGAGTACGTGGTAGGGTCCCCAGTTCCTTTCCACGGAGAGTGCCGGTGTTACCTTTTTAGGTAATCATTCTCTCTTATTTTATCCGGGCTTGGGACCAGCACTGACTTGAGCTGGCTTGGCCACCCAGTGGCTAGGCAGGCAATCGAGGTGAAGTTCCTTGCCCAAGGGAAACAACGCGGCGGTCGGTGACTCGAACCCTCGAACTCAGATTGCCGTCGTGACAGTCTTGAGTCCGACGCTCTAACCATTCGGCCACCGCGGCCTTGACGATCATGGGCTTTCCATGATTTTCTTGGCAATTTAGAGCGGTGGTTTGCCATTGCCTTCCGCCCGGTGTTTTTTTTTTTTTTTTTTTTTTTTTTTCCGAGTCACCATCTCTATTTACCCGGCACTGACTTGGGCTGACTTGGTCCCCCAGTGGCTAGGCAGGCAATCGAGGTGAAGTTCCTTGCCTAAGGGAAACAACGCGGCGGTCGGTGACTCGAACCCTCGAACTCAGATTGCCTTCGTGACAGTCTTGAGTCCGACGCTCTAACCATTCGGCCACCGCGGCCCCATATATATGCACACACATACATATATATGTGTGGGGGGGGGTCTGTGTGTGTGTGTGTGTGTGTGTGTGTGTGTGTGTGTGTGTGTGTGTGTGCGTGCGTGCGTGTGTGTGTGGTGTGTGTGTGTGTATGTGTGAGTATGTGTGTGTGTGTATGTGCATGTATATCTATATTTATGCATGATATATGCATTATGTGTGCAGTTTAACAATGTATCAAAGAGATTATTATTAGTCACACAGTTGTATAGAGAAATTCCCACACAAAAACTAGGGGTTATTATAAAAATACATATCAAACCAAATCCAGTTTAGCATAATGTCCGAGGAATGCGAGCAGTGAGATAGATGGTATTGCACGCGCGGATTTACTTGCTTAGAGGGGATTATACGCAGACTAAAGCTGAGTTCGAAAGTCATATGTGATTTGTATTGGAATATTCTCTCTCTCTCTCTCTCTCTCTCTCTCTCTCTCTCCTCTCTCTCTCCTCTCTCTTCTCTCCTCTCTCCTCTCTCTCTCCTCTCTCTCTCTCTCTCTCTCTCTCTCTCGTATAATACAGAAACTTTACAAATAATTATTTTGAAGGCTATTTCTCTCTCTCTCTCCTCTCCTCTCTCTCTCTTTCTCTCTCTCTCTCTCTCTCTCTTCTCTCTCTCTCTCGTATAATATAAAAACTTCACAAATTACTGATTTTGAATGCTTCATATAACCTTCGCCTTAGCTGATGCTTAATTATAGTCTATGAAAATTAATCCAGATTAAATATCTCCATGCGCATATATTGCACAGTTTGCACTATAGGTTCGGAAACCGACCTTAAAATGAAGTGCAATAGATTATTAAAATTCCATAATTGAGGAAGTAATGGATGAGTCAACCTTGATATGGAATTCCCGAGGGTTTACGAGGAAAATAGTGTCCGTGAGCCCAACAGACTTGTATTATATATTCTTGCGTCAAAGGAATGAATATGAGTAGTTGTTTTTGTTTCGTACTTTCTTTGCGTGTGCCTGATAATTTATCATTATAACAATATAGATAACCTAAACTCAACTAAAACTGCGGTTAAGAAATGAGTCATGGTTACGCTTTGTGATAAAAGCGTGTATTCACGTCGTAAACTTGGTGATATATAGACGGAGTGACAAGACAATGTCGGACAAGATGAACAGTTTAGATACCGTCTGGTTTAGGAAGACACGGAAGGGCTGCACTGCAGCCTTTTGACGTCCGTTTTACAGAGAGCTATTCACACGAGTAGATAGGAAATAATCTGTCCAGTCTAAACAACAGGGATAATGTTCATATAGTTTAAGGGAAGATTTCTGATACACACTGATAATCATGTCAGTTTGCTCAGTATTTTTTTCTCCTCTTTGTCGTTGATATTGTGAATTCACTCAACAGTATAACAGCAAGAAAGATATGCGCATTGTTACTGTGAACCCTGATGCATATTCTAAAATTGACTGATTAAAAACGACAACTAGAATATTCCAGCTATACTTTAATAAGAACGATAATTGTCACTGTTACACTCTAACGATGATTATACCGTTTAGCATGAAGTTTACTCAACAAAGAGTTCTCAGTGAAAGGAGGTTGTGACAATCAGTCCATCCCTCCACCAGTCAGTCACTGGGTCAGCTGGGCCAGCGTGAACGGAGGCTTGTGTTGCCGTCTCGAGCTTTAAGGGACGCCCGGAATGGATGCCCCGCACGTGTGGGTACTCGAGGACGGTACTGTGTTTGTTTGTCTGACGGAGAGAGAGAGAGAGGAGAGGGGGAAAAGGGGCAACGCAGATATAAGAAACGGAGAGAATAACTACATGGAGAGACGGCAAATAGTAGATGGCTATCTGGTGAAATAGTAATAGACTAGCCAAAATGAAAAGATAACGTTTATCATTATGACATGATGATAAACAGATAAAAAAAGGCGATAACACAAATAAGAGATAAAAAATATAACAATAATAGTTTAAAAAAAAAAAAAAAAATAATAATAATAAATAAAAAGGGAAACATATCAACGGGGCCCAAAACGCGCCTTACTTAGTAGTGGGTCTTTTTGCGAGCGCAAATTTCTCTATGGATCAGCGGGTGTTTAACAGCCGTCAAAAGGCAATAAATTTAACAAGAGTACCTTGTAAATGGAATGTTACAGACTGCATTAAGGGTTTCTGTTACGTCCATAAACGGGAAATGTTACTACAGTGACCTCGTGGGATATTATCCTTTGATATTTGATTTATCCTTTCTCGGTGACCTTAGCGAAGGAACCCGTGTAGAATCTATCGTTTACCCTATCATCAGTCTGGAGGAGACGTTTTCTCGCCATATAGACCTAGGAGAGATTTTTTTCACTTACAAAATCTTTATTACTGCGTCAGGATTACTTCCGTTCCTCAAGGATCTCCATGGTCACGGAGGATTCTTACCTTAAAAGAAACAAAGAAAATCATAATTTTTTAAAAACTCTTAACTTTTTTGTTAATGTAGGGTAAAATAAATTTTTTATTTTCCGTATTTTCTTGATGACTCATTCTTGCTGAATAAAACATTAGTTCCATTGACATGACATTGCTTCATTATTCAGAAAACTTCTCTCTAAGCCTCCCTGTCAAATTTTGATATGCCCAAAGGGAAATTTCCCCTTTTTAATTACCCCTTTGTTAAAGTCTATATTAAAATTTTTTGAATATACCCCCTTATAAATCTTCTTCTTCGCGATCTAGTATCAATAAAAAATATCCCGCGATGGGAAATTCAAGTGCAGAACAGAGACAAAGAGTGAGATTAAGGGTATGTTAACTAAAAGAAAATACGAAGATAAAAAAGCGCGAGGACTGTAAAGGACAATGTCCCCCAGTGAAAAAAGTGGAAAATGGGAAGAAGGTAGGATGAACGATTGGAGTAGACAGCTGTTGTGGATTTTAAATGAAAAAGGAAAAAAAAGGGGATAAAATTAGCCAAAAACGGGGTTAGGTGTGGCGTCGGAGGAGGGGGAATGGATAAGCCAAATTAAGGGGAACAGACCCAGAGGGAGAGGAGAGGGAAAATGCTGATGATGAGTGAGAGACGGAAGGACGGCACAACGATGAAAAGCATTAGTGCACGAATGGAGTTATGAGGAACTAAGGGTAAGGGCGCCGAAGAAATTAAAATAAAAAGTGAGAAGAAAGAAGAAATGAGGGATAAATAATTTTTAAAGGGGAAAGGGAAAAGGGTTTGCGTCTGGTGGACTTGCCGTGAAGGTCGTACACCCAGGAATGTAGGGAAGCGTCGGCCAGACTTTTCATGAGAGGGGAGAGACTACGTGAGGGGGGAGGGGTAG
>NC_051388.1:42880127-42887627 GCF_015228065.2 Penaeus monodon | reverse complement strand
TTTGCAACAACACATGTAAATGAGTGTCATTTGCTGGTTCTGCACCCGGGCAACGTCCTTGGCGGGTCTGACCTCGCCTTCCACGTCCTTCTCTCTATCCTCCTTTCGGACGCAGGGATGCAGAGGATAACGTATTTTTCTTTCCCTGTGCTTCTGGTCTTGTCTCGACTTTTTGTATGATCCATCATTTTTCTTCTTTTAAGATGTGAAGTATAGAAAAAGAAAAATTTTCTTTACGAAATGGGATTAGTGTTTCGTGAATCAGTAATATGACCTAATTCGTGCATCTGGTACAACTGTTTTCATATCAACAATAATTTTAAGCCTAAAGGATTATTTGTGGAAAGCGAGCTGCTCGCGTCTGTCCAGCACTGCAAGAAGAGTGAAAGTTCAATGTATGATGATTATGTTAGTCTGTCCTAGAAGAACAGCGGCACCTCATTATGTAGGAAAAAAAATGTTGTTTTGACCCTGTTGCCCCTTCAAGGTCTTATCCCATGGTAGCAACTCATATATTGTAAATGTTAAATAAAGAAATCACGACTATTTTAAGATATGATTTGTAAATCTTATAATCATATATGATTTTTATAAACTTACGACAGGAATAATTTGAAAGAGCAGATGCAGTCGTTAATGCAGATCTGATGAGAATTTCTCCGTTGTCCGTTTTCATTTGATCAATTTCTTCAAAACCCAACCTTTATAACAGCATGTATGTAAATTAACATTACCGACCCCAATTTTTTATCTTTTATTCACAGGGCGTGTTACCATTTTCTCTCTCACAATTCGTTATTTCCGTGGTTTGTGCATTTAAACTCATAATTCGAAAAAATCACCTTGGCAAAAACTATCATAATTCTGGTGACCGAGTATATTTAGCTGCTGCCATCACTTTCTCACTAGAAAAAAATGGAACCCCAACAATGCCAAGAAAATTAGATTTTCGAGGTAAACACATCACATCAGTCTAAATAAACCCGTTGCTCTTAGGGAAACATTAACTCTCATCGACCAACAAAAGCAGAAGTATTTTTTTCTTCCTTCTCTTCTCTTCTCTCTTCTCTCTCTCTCTCTCTCTCTCTCTCTCTCTCTCTCTCTCTCTCTCTCTCTCTCTCTCTCTTTCTGTCTGGCAACGCACTCGTTTTTGTTTGTTCTCTTTACTTGACCTCTGACACTAGAGATACGAAATGTTATGGAGCAGCTCTGTGTGGTAAGATCTGTACATACTGTAGTTAAAGTGGAGTAAGAACACTGGTCAGAATAAATAAACATTTCGTAATGATTAAAGTCCTCAGCTTTTAAGAAGTAATTCGAAGAAAAAAAGAAAATGTGCTTTTTCTTCGTTCTTTAAACTTCTCCCCAGTGAACTTTGAATAGAGATATTCCACGAAGACAGATTACTAGTTGTGCGTTTTCTTGCATTATCTGTCCCTCATGTCTCTTAAAAAGGGCAAAATAAATACATAAGTTAGGAATATGGCTGACACGGACAGCTCGACTAGAACAGACACCATACATCATACTCTACATCTCCCTCTCATCACTTCTATTTCTCCCTTACTCCTTTCCCTTTCCTCTCTCTCCTCTTCCGCCTCTCATCTACCTCTTCATTCTTCTATTCTATTCCTCTTCTCTCTACTTTTCTTTCCCTTCATCTACTGTCCCATCTCTTTCCTTCACCTTCCTCCTTCTCCCTCCCGCCCTCACATGCAGTCTCCTTCCTCCCTCTCTCGCCCCATTCCCTTCCTTTTCTCCCTTCACACACCTCCCCTCTTCCTCCCTTTCTGTCCCGTCTCATCTCCCCTCTTCTCCCCTCCTCCTACTCCTCACAATCCTCACACCATGTTCTAAATCCTAATTTTCTCTCATTACTCCTGTGTTTCAGAACCTAGATAGGATACGTTTTCGGAAAGAGATGGGCGTGAGCTTGGGTGTATGTGTTTTGAGACTATGAATGTGTGCGTATGTGCGTGTATGTATGTATATTATATATATATATATATATATATATATATATATATATATATATATATATATATATATATATATATATATATATATATATAATATGTGTGTGTGTGTGTGTGTGTGTGTGTGTGTGTGTGTGTGTGTGTGTGTGTGTGTGTGTGTGTGTGTGCGTGCGCAGTTGACGTGCATGAGAGGTTGTACGGGTGACCGGGTACATTTATATATTTAGCCTTCTTGATATCCAGCAGCATATGGATATGCGAATTCTTCTTTTCTTTTGATATAGATTTTTTTTGAGAGCTTAAATTAAATTAAATTAAATTAAAACCAGATAGAAATGACATACTGACAAGTAAACAGATAAATAGAATTACGAGTTTAAATCAACAGAAAATAATGCAGTAGGACAGGCTGACCTTTTGAGGCAAAAGGCAAATACTCATTTCTGCGTGTTTTGCTTTCCTCTGTTTTTTTGTTTTTTGTGTGTGTGTGTGTGTGAAAAGGCTAATCTTCAGCAACCTACAATCTATTACTTTAGTCTAAATATAGTAAATGCAATGAATATATACTAATAAACCGCATTTCTCCTATTACTCATCAAACAGACGATATAATACAAATTCGGATTGAAACTATGAAAATAAAAAATAAAAATAATAGTAGTAGTTGTAGCAGTAGTAATAGCAGTAGTAGTAGTAGTAGTAGAAGTAGTAGTAGTAGTAGTAGTGTGCATGTGTGTGTGTGTGTGTGTGTGTGTGTGTGTGTGTGTGTGTGTGTGTGTGTGTGTGTGTGTGTGTGTGTGTGTTTGCGTGCGTGCGTGCGTGCGTGCGTGTGTGTGTGTGCGTGCGTGTGTGTGTGTGTGTGTGTTGTGTGTGTGTGTGTGTGTGTGTGAAACTTCTGAGACTTTGGCCTTTTTATTAGGTTTTATGGTAAGAGACTGAAATACGGCTGCATTCCGATTTTTTTTTTTTTTTATCATTATTATTATAAAAGGGCTTCTGTAAAATGGAAAGGACGTAATGGACGAGTAAGAATTACGAAGAAAGAAAAAAGAAAAGAGAACAGAACATAGTAGAATACATTAATCTATCTTGTAATTACGACATCTTTTGCATATTTAGGCTCCTCCCAACGAAAGCTTATTAGAATAGAGAAAATAGACCTCGTCAGTCCTTGAGGGATTTTCCAAGAAAGGATTTTAATTTCAAAAGTTCGAACAACACGTGTTTGCCGGTAATATCATATATATTTTAGGAAGTATGACAATATATTGTACAGAATATATGAAATTAACCTGATTAAGAGGATGTAATGGCTTATATCTAGTGAAAAAACTTATCAGAGTTGGACACGAGAGGGCCCAATTCCGAGGAACACCGTTTTCTATGGCGATTCGGAACACAAACTCGTAAAAAATTGACTGTTGTGACTCGCATTAATCGATTCTGAATGAGTAAAAGCTTTTCCCATTGGAATTTGCTTTCGTTTATAACCTGAAAACTGGTTGAAACCGTTTTGAAACTCTCCAAGGTCTACTAATACCCGGAGCTAAAGACATAACTTTAAAGAAATTAGAACTGATATAGTCTACACACAAAATTGCTTTTTCCCATCTTACGTAAAAAGTAGTTGATAGTAATAATTGCCTTAAAAGGCATGGGCAAGCAATCGGTTAATATTCCTCTCTATATTGGCTGTTGATGTAAAGCGTCTTTGACCTGAAATTCTCTCTCTCTCTGTATCTCTCTCTCTCCATCTCTCTCTTTGTCTCTCTCTCTCTTTCTCTCATTCTCTGTTTCTCTCATTCTCTCTATTTCTCTCATTCTCTCTATTTGCCTTATCTCTCTATTTCTTTCTTTCTCTCTATTTCTCTCATTCTCTCTATTTCTCTCATTTTCTCTATTTCTCTCATTCTCTCTATTCTCTCATTCTCTCTATTTCTCTCATTCTTTCTATTTCTCTCATTCTCTCTGTTTCTCTCATTCTATCTTTCTCCCTGAATCTATCAGTCTCTCTCTCTCTCTCTCCTGTCGCGCGGCAGTCAACAGCCTTCTTACGTAACTATGAGCTATGGCTCCAGAGCAGATCTAGGTTGTTCCTTGACAGCACAATTTGCATACCATCAGACAAACAAACACGTTCAGACCATGTAGGATACTTTAACTTTATTATGTGTCTCGCTGTTATAATTTATTTATTTGCTTAATTGTTTATTCATACAATTATTCGTTTGTTTGCTTTTTTTTTTTTTTTTTTTTTTTTTTTTGTTCGGGACCTGAATCCGTGAGTACTTTGATTTTACATAACAATAAAAAGACTCAGTCTCAGGTTTTTCAGAATATTTGTTTTCTTTCTTTTGTAATAAATACTTTAGGTTGTAATGCGAAATCGCTTGGTGTGAAGATGTGTTTTTATCGAGGTTATGTTTATATAATATTCGTTCATGAATGAATATCTGTTGCTATTGTAAACTTTTTAAAACTTTGAAGATAGCAGTAGATAAATATAATGATAGATGAAAATATTTATAGACGGAATGATATGTAGTTCGACCGATTGGAAAAGCTGATGAGAAGACAGACTGATACACACACAAAGGCAAGTTTTTTTGTGAAAAGAAAGGCATAAATAAGTTTGCACAAGTGGATGTAAACGAGAATAATGAATGAAGTAGTGAAGGAAAGAGGAAAGGAGGGAATGAACAGATGGAAATATAAAATGCTGCAATAAAGCAAGATACATTTCTGAAATAAGATCGTTTACAAACAGGTTGGCACGAAATACAATAGATATATTATACATACCTGATGTTATCAACGTTCCCTCTGAGAGAACTTGGATGAAAAAGGGGTTAACCTACCTCTGCCCACCCCAGATCTACTCCTGTCTAACCAGTCTATTCGATTTCAGTACAATATTCGCCGACCACACTCTTGTCTATCGCTTTTAAGCTACTCCACTCTACCCCCATCTACTTTAGCCTCTCCAGATCTATCCTCTTACCCCAAATGCGATACATCGTCGTCTATCATAGTCTCCTCCAGTCTACCTCCTTCCACCTCTTTCTGCAACATATCCGCCCCAGTCGATCCATAGGCGTGACAGATGAAGGCTAACCAAACGCACAGATATCTTTTAAGATCAATACTTTCCAAGAACCAACAGTGTGCATCTGATATGGCACACTGATCAACATTATACTGGTATCACTTTCTCCAATCCAGAAGAATGAGGACACTTGACAGAATCTGACGCTATGTATAGGGTAACATTGATTGGCTTTGGTATGCATATATCTATATGGATACAAGGTGTCTAATGATGAGGAAATATATACAACAATTTTCACACCAGTAATGAAGGAATAATTCATCACATAACGAAACGAAAAGGAAGAAAGAACATAAAACCTACAACTCTGCATCAGGAGCAGACAGCCAAGCAAGTGAGTCAAGCAAACACAACATCCCTGGTTACTGAATGCAAATTTACGAGTGATATCAGGAGCAAGTACAATACGAGCCTAAGCAGTCCTAGATCAACTCTAGACATGTATTTGCTTTGAAAAAATACACTGAAGGAATTCCGAGTTAGTTGCGATTTTATGTAAGTTAAGAAAAATGGGGATTAGATTTTTAATTGTTGTTGTCGGATCAAAAAGGATGAATAAATCACAAATTGATAAATAGCGTTCGTAATACTTGTGGCATATGTGTCGCTGCGCCATTGCTAGATCACTTTCTATTCTCGCATTCCTATTTAACGTTGTTATTGTTCTGTGTGTGTTTGTGCGTTCGCTCGCTGGAGTGTTTATCTGATAGTGAGTATAAAGGTTATTTGTATTTTTTTATCTTTTAAAAGTTGTGGCCATTGTTTTAGTTTCTTACTCTTTTTGCCTCTTTTGTTTATTTAGTCTGAAATTAGTCTAAATTATTATAAATATCATATTTCCTCGCCTGCACTAGATGCATCGCTATAATATACAAAACATATATGTCATAATAACGTTTGTGCCATTTTCTTGGTACCTTCTTTTCACTATTACAGCAGGTGAGCATATTCACTAATCTCCCACTACGCTTATTATAATATATTGTACAGTTTTTACTTCGTGAAAGGCAATCAGTGATGATGATGATGATGATTTTGCTGGCTAATGCAGCAAAACTGATCTTTATAAAAATTACCTAGATGATAAGGGAAGCTGCTTTCTCTAAAGAAGTCTTTTATTTGATTAATATTTTTGTGTTCTGTAATTCCGTGGTCACAGACTCATTTAATACATTTCATTATCTTCACACTTTTCGCTAAAACTGGTGTTATCGGTTCTATTGCGTTTGTTATTGCCGTTGTAATGGTGTGTTACCGTTAATAGTTGTAACGGTAACGGTAGCAAGACATTTAAGTATTGTTCGATGATATTTATAACAATACCAATATTTATTTTGTTTCTTTATCCCAGTTACCTTGTGTTTTTCATTCAGCACATTAATTTATATGACAACTATATTTCTATTTAGTTATCATATTCCTTTATCACAATTACCTTTTCTTTTTACTTATCGTATTCATTTATCATAATAACCACGTCTTTTTATTAGCTTCGTAAAGTGGGCCAGGCGAGGGAGCACACGAGAGTCCGGAGAGGTCAGAGAGATCGAGCTGAAGATGACACTCGTGTAGCTGTTTTTAGCATGTCGTAAAAGCCAAAAACACAAATTCGTACGAAAATCTACTTGCAATCACGCACGTCCTGATATGCACAACTAGGCTTACATGTAAATACGCACATGTATGCATTAAGATACTTACATTCACAGAAACACACAACGCGCGCATGTGCTCATTTACTTGGAATGTAATGCATATATATTGACGTAAACTTACTCATGTACGAATATTCGCACCACAACACATATCTGCGTCTACACACACAAGCATATTTACGCATTTGCATCGACAACGTATACATACTCTAGACACCCAAAACAAGGGTACATACTGTATACGCATTTACACACAAATTACGCACACACAAATGCAAGTACAAGAAGGTTGTCCCTTACAAGCACCGAGAGAACACGGGTCATGATACTGCACTTAATTTATGTATCCAAGGATGCGACCTTGCCCTGGACCCCCCCCCCCCCCACCTGTACCCATCCTCTCCCAGCCCCATTCCTATGACTGACCCTTTGTAATCCCCTCCTTGAAACTCCCTCTTCTTACCCTCTCCCTCTCTTTTGTTTAACTGTTTCTTCTGTACTTCTCCGCTGCTTTCTATTCTTTCGCTTTCATTAACCCACGTCCTTTCCATTTCTCTGTTCCGTCTTTCAGTTCCCTTTTTCAGTTCCCCCATTTAACCTTCCCTTCCCCAACTCTCTCTCTCTCTCTCTCTCTCTCTCTCTCTCTCTCTCTCTCTCTCTCTCTCTCTCTCTCTCTCTCTCTCTCTCTCTCTCTCTCTCTCTCTCTCTCTCTCTCTCTCTCTCTCTCTCTCTCTCTCTCTCTCCTCTCTCTCTCTCTTCT
>NC_051388.1:42867627-42870127 GCF_015228065.2 Penaeus monodon | reverse complement strand
ACATAAAACACCGTTTCGCATTTAGAGCCTACCCATAATCTTATCATTCTACAAAGAACAAGAGGTCACGTGGAATTTAAGCATCGGTTCATCATAATGCATTTACAAAACATCTCTTTTGCATAGCCACCTTCACCGACCGCGTACGTGAGAGCTGAATGTGAACCTGTCTCCAGAGAAAAGACGTCTGACTATCTATACTCGCACGTCTGTCGATTTTCATATCATCATCCTTTCCTACCCCTCTCCAACCTTATCTTACCATATTACCACAGCATTTTGAGGTTTTATACACTGGCATGGCGGGGATGTGGTTTATCTGCGTTTGATGTGTTGTTCTCGGCGTGTCGTCTCTACGTGTTTTCTCAGGGGTGTCTCTGCGGTTTTTAAAGTCTTGAGGTTTTGGTGTTGTTAATATGTTGTGCTGCAATTTGTGGCTCTAATTTCTGTGGTGGAACTCTGGGTTAGGTGTTTAGTACGCAGTCCATTTCTAGTGATGATGTGGTGCCACTGTGTGAATAAATTTATTTCTTCGTATTTTGTTGGTGGTGACTCAGGATTACACGATGCATAATGACAGTAGTATGGAGGAACTGTAACAACAGTTAACTAATATCAAGAGAAACGTTTACAAATTACACGCGTCAACATGATAAAATATTCGGGGACTTTTCAGAAGAGAGATTTTCTGCCTCAGATAACTAAGGAAGGATAATACAGGACATACGTGGTCAATGGTTAGGCCAAAAAAACCTGCACTGCCAGACGCGAGAGAGAGAGAAAGGTTATGTGGGATACCCTGAAACGACCTTAAATAATAGTAACTTCTGATGAATATTTTTTAGTTCAGGTGTACAATCTCTAGAAGAAGAATAAATTCTTTCATAGTTACAATGATGACAATAGTAATACCAGGATAACAATAACAATTAATATGATAAGAGCAATAATGATTGTGATGATGATGATGATGATGATAATGATGGTAATGATGATAATAATAATATTGATGATAATGTTAATAATGATATCATTGTTATCATTATTATTATTATTATTATTATTATTATTATTATTATTATTATTATTATTATTATTATCATTATTATTATTATTATTATTATTATTAGTAGTAGTAGTAATAGTAGTAGTAATAGTAGTAGTATCATCATCATTTTTATCATTATTAATGATAATAATAATAATAATAATAATAATAATAATAATAATAATAATAATAATAATAATGCTGATGATGATCATAATGATACTGCTGATGATGATGATAATGATAATAATGATGATAAAAAATAATATATAATATAATAAATAATAATAATAATAATAACAATAACAATAATAATAATAATAATAATAATAATAATAATAATAATAATAAAATAATAATAATAATAATAATAATAATAATAATAATAATAATAATAATAATAATAATAATAATAATAATAAGAGTAATACTACTAGTAATATTAATGATACTAATAATGGTTATAATGATAATAATGATGATGAGAATACTAGTACTACTACTACTACTATTAATAATAATAATAATGATGATAACAATAATAACAATAGTAATAATACCAATTATGATGACAATAATGATAGTAATGATGATAATTATTATTGTCATTATCATCATAGTCTCTGCACCCATTAAACCAGGAAGCATAGGCACCATTGCAGAACACCTGGACACCTGAATATGTATTTATATCTATTATCTAAATGTAACTTAATCCCTAATCGCATGCACGCTGACAACCTAGTGCCACCAAACTCTCCCTTCAGAGTTACCACTTAAGAGTTGCAGCTGTAGACGGTGACGATGCATTTCCTGTTGAGTTCGACCTTGCAATCCCGTTATCAACATCTGTCTCGGGTCTGGCAACACTGATCTCCTTATGTTCATCTTCTAGCCCACATGTGCGGTTATGGTTACACTGCATTTAGCGTTCGTCGTTGGTCCTCATCATGCTCTCGCATTATACTTCGTAAATCGCTATTGTTGCCTGTCTTTTCAGGCATGGTCTTCTTGTTATTAAGAAATTGCCGTGGATTTTGTCGGATGAAAGCAATCTTCAGTTTCTTTTTGTAATTTTTTTCTCGTTTTTATTCTTTACACTCCGATGCTTCAGTCTGCAGATGCAAATCCTTTTACCGTGCCCCGAGACTAAAATCCAGATATGAACAGAATCGAAAACACTTATCAGATAAAGTTACGGGGGGATGCAGATGCAAAAATTTTGTTTAGTGCCTAACGACGCGATATGGTCATGGGCCTCGACGAAAACATCACAGAAACGAGTCTGATAATGCAATCGAATTACATGCTTGGGTACGTGAGATAAGTCGCGACAGGAGTATCAAGGCGAGGCCGGACTGTGAGTCACCTGGTCGCTGCTGCCACGCAATTTTATGCCCTAACCTTAAGCTCGCCTCTTCCTTATTTCGACTCTCTCTCGCTGCTGTATCG
>NC_051388.1:42850127-42852627 GCF_015228065.2 Penaeus monodon | reverse complement strand
GGGTTATATTTATATATGATTGTGTGTGTGTGTATTATTGTAAGCTGCATCTCATTCCGTTTGTTGCTTATGCTTCCCTTCCAAAAAGTTCCATTGACGTATATATTTACCGCACATTTCCTCTAACGTTGCATCACCGATCTATCTCCTTACTCGCAACTTCTTCGAAACTTCTTTTACGTGTAACTACCCCGAACTGCTAACCTGTTTATCCATATGGAATTGAGTAAGAATGTTAAAAAGAGAGAGAGGAAAAAAAACACACAAGGTAGTTCAAGACCTGAATAACAGCAAAGGAATGTACTTGAGATTCGTAAGATATGCCGCTCGAAGTACCCATCCCTTCCCACGAGTGCAGGTGCGCGCGAGGGGGCAGCGAAGACGTCCAACGTTGTTTTCTGCAGTCGAGTAGGTGCCTTGGGGAATGAAACACCTTTGTTATATATACTCCCATGTATATATATACATTTTTTTTTTGGGGGGGAGGGAGGATCTGTATGTCTAATACCATATAAGGGGTTTATCAGGTTACTGAAAATAAAAATAACACACTTGATATGTCAAAAAAGACAAATACACTAACGCGTGTGCATAGATGAAATGAAGCATAGCGATGATGGGAAAATAATTCTAAATCGTATTATTCTTTCCTTAATTTTAATTTCAGACTTTATATATGTGTATGAATAGTGCCGTCAGCTTATCTCGTCTTTTCTTGGAAATTCGTGCGTTTTCCAAGAAAAATCTGCAACCTTGACATAATTTCAAGAAATGAAACTGAGTCAAGTGGGGGAAACGGTGTTTAGTGGCAAAATTTAACGAAATATAAGTTTAAGTTCTAATAACAAACTACATGTTAGTCGAAAGTATTCCAAAGGAAGCCTTTGAAAAAAAAAAGATGAATAAAATCGGCTAAGAGATCTGACGGAATAGCTGAATTGATAAAATGAAGGAAGTGTTTTTTTAGAGGTTGTAAATTGAGGTAGGCTGGTAGCCGTGAGCGAGGCAGCTGGCAGGGGGCCGACGTTGGGTGGAGAAACCTCTGGACAATTGACCTTCCAATAAATCTTGACAGCAGAGCCACGTGTGCCACTGGAGGGAACCTGACAGTGCCTTCTCCCCTCGCCTAGGTGGGGGGGAGGGAGGTTAGCCTTCCCTCTCCCTAAAAATTCACTCCTTCCTCCACTCCCCTACCCTCTCCTCTCCGTCGCTCTTATCTCTTCCCCCGTCGCACCGTCCATCGCTCAGGGCATGGCTACTCTGGCGTCATGGCGAACATGCGTGTGAGAGTGTCTGCGTGTGTGTGTGTCGGCACGCCCATCACACGCTCATATTTTCTTGGTGTACGTGGAGGGGTGTTACAGGAATGTCACGCGAGGTCACTTTTTCTTTCTCCTTTTTCTCTTTAAAAAAAAAAAGAAAAAAAAAAGTTATTGTCCCCCCTTCGCACCCTCTCTTTTTCGATGAAGACTCAGAAGAAAATGGAGATGAATTAAGTATCAGTTTATGCAAACACCAGCGATAAAAATCCTCACTGCATTTTAAAGTAAAATATACAGTTTTTCGTTTGCCCAAACTGTTTACATTCTGATCCGATTATGTTTATTACTGTGAATACCTCTTAAAATTATTATAATAATACTTTTACACTATATGTTTTTGTAGCAACAGTTAGACAGCCTTTTATGCTGTGCGTCCTTTTCTACAAGTACGTTGCCCATATTTCAAAATAACATGGTATAGTAGATTGTGTAGTACGCGCATGCCACCGGATTCCCCAGCGTTGAAGGCTCTTTCTCGCGGCGACATAAAAGAATGCCCAACAGGAAACCTGGAATACCATCGCGTGGTTGGAAAAGAATTGTGGCATTTATACAAAACTGTCTAGCAAATAAAGATAAAAATAAAAATTCGAGAAGCTTGTATCCAGAAGGATATTACAGGAGTCATAGAGAGGTCCGTTAGAAATCCAGTAAATGAGTTAACGACTCAGCAATTAACCTTTATGAAATCACACGCATCCAATTTACTACATATTTAATCAGCATCACATGAATCGACTCCAGGGGTCAGAGGTCAATTCATAGAGAAGCAGAGTGGAGGTCAAAGAGCAAAACGCAGTGAGTATTACTCGCTTCGGCAGAGGTTAACCGGAAATTGCTATAGACTGCGTGTTCTCACGTTCGACTCCCCAGAAAAAATTAGCATGGCACTGTGGGCCCGTCCGCATGCATGAAGGGGCTTGAAGCCAGCTTTTTAAAGTAATCCACAAATCCATCATAAGACCCCTAGAAGTGGAAAAACAGCCGATGGAATATATTTATTGGGACAAGTATCCACAAGCACATAAAAATAAATATTGTTTTTTTCTGAATGCTCTATGTCGTGAGGCCCGTGATGGGATAGCATAAATTTATGGATGCTCAGTGGATGACATTACAGATAGAACTGACTTTTAATTTGTCAGCGCTTGGTTGCATTTTGTTCTTAATTTGTGTTG
>NC_051388.1:42810127-42827627 GCF_015228065.2 Penaeus monodon | reverse complement strand
CCGTGTTACCGCGTTGCCTCTCGTCTCTCTCTTTTATACCCCTCCTTTCCCTTTCCTCTTCAGACATGAAGATGGAATGCAGGTGGATTTAGAAACTATAATCTCATTTTCAATAAATCTAGTTTCTGCATCGTGGGTTTTCCTACCATAGCATCTACACGGAAGAGTGTTTTACGATTTATGAGGGTAGGTCACTCAACTCGAGAGTTGTGTGTATCTGTGTGTCATGATCAAGGGCAGATAGTTCAGAATTGAACAGTGTGACCCTCTTCACCATCATTCTCCATTTGTTTCCATCATCTGCAGGCCTTTTTCACTTCAACCGTAGCCAGAAGTTATCACGATACCTAGTCTTAGGCCTTCCATTTCCTCTACTTCCCATGACCATGCCCATTAGCAGGATGCTATCAAGACTGTCTCTCCGTAGCACATGCTCCACAAAGGCTAATTTTCTACTATACAGGATATTAAGCAATCTGTTGGTGGTATTGAGTCTGTTCAGAACTTCATCTCTCTGTCTAGCTTATTCTGAGTAATCGTCTATAGCATCATAATTCAAAGCTTTTGATTCTCTTCTTATCTGTGTATTTGAGTTCCCAACATTTAGAATCATATGATGTTATTGAGAAGACTAGGGTGTTCAGGATTCTCAGTTTAGTTTTAAGTCTTTCCAAATGTTGGTGAGAGCTATTGTGGCGTTTTTTTTGGCTATTGCAATTCTTATTTTGATCTCAGATTTGCCATCTCATGTGTTTGTGAAAAGGGCTCCAAGGTAAATGAAATGGTTAACAATACGGCACGCCATTGTCATCTGTCTGTGTACGTCTATGGATCTTCATGATCTCAAGCTTTTTGGTTATCAATTCCTTTCAAAGTACAAGCTAGTCTGTTACCGGCAATAAGGATTACATCGTCAGCGTATCTTAAGTTGGCAATTTGATGTCCGCCTACTGTTACATTTCTCTCAAATTCTATAGAGCGTCTCTCATGGCAGATTCAGAGTAAATACTGAAAAGGTAGGGTGAAAGGATGTAGCACTGCCTTACCCCTTGCTTACCATTCGGTAAGGCCATATGTTGTTTTTTGATGATCGTATATATATTTCGTTAGTTAAATCAGATGCATATTATTCCAAAGTATGTAAGGAACGACTGTATAAAATGCCTTCGTATAATCGATAAAACATAAGAATAATTCGTTATGTTCTCTGGCATTTTCAATAACCATTTTTAAATTAAGAATTTGATTTCTCTCACATGTTCCTGGTCGAAAGCCTGCTTGTTCTTCGGTTATTTCAACTTTTAGCTTAGGTCTCATTCTTTCAGATATCATTTTCGACAGAATTTTACTACTATGGCTAATTAGAGCAGACTCAAGACTGCCACGACGGCAATCTGAGTTCGAGGGTTCGAGTCACCGGCCGGCGCGTTGTACCCTTGGGCAAGGAACTTCACCTCGATTGCCTACCTAGCCACTGGGTGGCCAAGCCAGCCCAAGTCAATGCTGGTCCCAAGCCCGGATAAAATAGAGAGAATGATTACCTAATAGGTATCACCGGCACTCTCCGTGGAAAGGAACTGGGGACCCTACCACATACTCACTCCAAGAGCATCACAACATGAAAACTTTAATTAAATATCATGTCACGGCGGCTCAAATATGAACCTACCGTAAAAAAAAAAAAAAAAAAAAAAAAATGTTGTTACACCATTGTAGTGTATCTCCTTTCTTTGGGATTGGAATAAAAACTAAATTTACCGTGTCGTCGGGCCATTGTTCATAGTGTATGTACATACAAAGTGTATAAAAAAGTCTCTATATTTTCACCGCCATTCCTGATTAGTTCAACAGTTACTTCGTCAGTTACTGGGCTTCGGTAGTGGAGGTGTTCCTTTTTATCTTTTTGCAATGTTGTTGGTTGCTTTAAGTTACATTTTTTCTCATAAAGCTTGGAAGCAATATTCTTTACATCTGTTTTTGACTTTTTCGCTATCAAATAGGACTTTTCCTGTCTTCGTTTTTAACTTATAAGTAATGAATTTCTTGGTGAGATTTCTTACACCTTGGTATAGGTCTTTGGTGGAATTGTTAATTGTATTATCTTTTTGACACTGTTCGTTTATATTTTTCTGTCTTTCCTCAACACTTTGAATCTTAACATTCTGCTTTCGGTAGTTTCCATCATCAACTGGGTTATTAATTCCTTTAACTTTAATGTAGCTACGATTTCTTTCGGTGTTTCATCCATTTGTTTACTGCCGGTATCTGTGGAAAATTTCGCTACCTTCATTTCATAATTGGTTAGGTTTTTTCATCGTCACGTTTCGGAAGGATCTCGAATTCATTTGAGACTGCGATCTTGTATTTGTTGTCCAGTGTTTTATAGTCAAGTTTCATCGATGGTCTCGGACGTTCCATTTTCTTGAATCTAATCTTAAAATCTGTTGTTAAAAGAATCAGTTTCAGGTCCTCGCTCTCGCGTGTTTCCTTTACTGATTAATTACAATGTATACATATACACATATAAGGTCGCGGTGGCCGAGTAGTTAGAGCGTCGGACTCAAGACTGTCACGACGGCAATCTGAGTTCGAGGGTTCGAGTCACCGGCCGGCGCGTTATTTCCTTGGGCAAGGAACTTCACCTTGATTGCCTGCCTAGCCGCTGGGTGGGTAAGCCAGCCCAAGTCAGTGCCGGGTAAATAGAGATGGTGACTCGATAAAAACACCGGGCGGAAGGCAACGGCAAACCACCGCTCTAAATTGCCAAGAAAATCATGTCCATGATCGCCAAGGCAGCGGTGGCCGAGGGGTTAGAGCATCGGACTCAAGACTGGCACGTCGGCAATCTGAGTTCGAGGGTTCGAGTGACCGACCGCCACGTTGTTTCCTTGGGCAAGGAATTTCACCTCGATTGCCTACCTAGCCACTGGGTGGCCAAGCCAGCCCAAGTCAGTGCTGGTCCCAAACCCGGATAAAATAGAGAGAATAATTACCTAAAAAGGTAACACCAGCACTTTCGGTGGAAAGGAACTGGGGACCCTTACTCACTCCAAGAGCATCACAACATGAAAAACTACAATTAAGTATCATGCTGTGACCACGGCGGCTCAAACATGAACCTACCGTTAAAAAAAAATACATATACATGCATATATATACATATATATATGCATATACATGTATATGTATGTATGTGTATATATATATATGTGTGTGTGTGTGTGTATTTATGTGTGTGTGTGTGTGTGTGTGTTTATATATATATATATATATATATATATTATATTAGTTGTGTATATATATATATATATTAGATATATATTATGATTATTGATATTATATATATATATATATATATATATATATATATAATATATATGTGTGTTGTGTGTGTGTGTGTTTGTGTGTGTGTGTGTGTTTTTGAGGGTGTGTGTGTGTGTATGTATATGTATTTACTACTATATATATACACACTGTGTGTATGTGTGTGTGTGTGTGTGTGTGTGTGTGAGTGTGTGTGTGTGTGTGTGTGTGTGTGTGTGTGTGTGTGTGTTTGTTTGTGTGTGTGTGTGTGTGTGTGTGTGTGTGTGTGTGTAAAAATAATGATAATAATAAATAATAAATAAATATATACATAATAAAATAAAATAATGATAATAATAGTAACCGTAATAATAATAATAAAATAATGATAATAATAGTGATAACAAATAATGGTAATAATAATAATAATGATAATAATAGTAACAACACTACTGCTACTATATAATAATAATAGTAATAATAATAAAGATAATAATAATAATAATAATAATAACAATAACAACAACAACAATAACAATAAAAACAATAATATCAACAATAATGATGATGATGATATGATGATGATGATGATGATGATGATGATGAATGATGATGATGATGATGATGATGATGATGATGATGATAAATATGAAAATAAAAATTAAAACAATAAAGCTTCAAATGCTTTCGTAATAAAGTTCAGTGAACAGTGAATGGGTACACTGAACTTTACGTGCAGTTACATGTAGTCTTCCGGAGATATTTAATGGGTGACTTAAGTAGAAAACTGAGTAGACATTTATAACTTCCTGCAAGACTTTGTAAATTATGTCTAGTTCGGAAATTGCTTTCCCGTTTTAAGAGTTATTACTTGACAAGAAACATATTTTTTGTATGTCTTACTTTGACATTTTTTCTTCTCATATTACTTATTCGAAACTAAGACCCCAACATAGTTTTATCTAGTCTGGAAAAGGTTTTGTTATATATAGTATAGAATTACGACATAACCTGTCAAGAGGGTCAACGGAAATGCTATGAACAAAAAAAAATGTAACGACAGCAAGAAAAAATATATATATTATTATTATAAACAAACAGGAAACGCTTTCTTATTACAAATGCAGTGACTATTGTACTAATTCTAATTCATATTTTCCAGGCGACATATGTGGTATTTCAATAGAGTATCCATCATAGGGTGTTTATGTTCATCATAAGTTGAAAGGTTATAAATTTCCGTTTTTAAGAGATAGATGTCAAAATCTAAAGATTATTGTAGCAATCTGTGCTGAATGCAGCTCTCACAGTATTAAAAAGGTGAAAGTTTAAACAGGAAAGAGAGAATTGCGAGACCTACAGCGAGCTTTTTTCAACATTGTTCTCTTTACATGTTATTCTCAATCTCTAAATATAGTGAACAATGTGTTTCTAAATCAGAGAGCTCGCATACACCTCAGAAAATGAAAAAAAAAAAGTGATATCGCCAACACTTTGTGGAACAATTAACCTAAGGCAAAGGTCAAGATGACACGTACAACAAGGAGAAGTCAATGACCAAGTACTCTGTAAATAGGAATAGATCGAAGACCTTAATGACACAGCTGAATAATAAGTGTTGATAAATAAAATAAAATAAAAATAAACGAGGTAAACAGATGATTCAAAAAAGCTTATTAAACGAAGAGAACATTTGGTCGCAATCTCTTCATGTAATTGATCCAAAAGACACCGTTGTTATCTAAAAGGTTGAAGATCTGTAGTTTTTTTTTTTTTTCAATCTTTTCCAACGTAGTTATATTTTTTCCCCCCGTTTGGTATGTATTTCTTAATCTTTATGCGCCTTATGATTAATAATAATATAAGAACGCTGGATTATTTATCGGTGTAAAACGAGTGCATAAACGGAAGAGGTCGGGAATGGGAGAGGAGGGTATCCATACGAAAGGAGAAAGAAACAGGTAAACGTGGAGAAGAAGCAAAGTTAGGAAGCAGGGTTCGTGGGATGGTTAGTTTGGTGAGGAAAAGTTGGTGAAAGCAAGCATAGCATCGGAAAGAGAGAAGATTACGGCGTCGAGAGAAATTACATGCTTGACTCAGTGTACAGGCTCTCAACTGGAGGGGAGCAGAAGGGGCCTAGGGATAAGCGAAGACCGCAGTGGTGGATTATATCAAGATGAGCAAGAAGGGAGGTTGTGGCAGAGTAGATATGGCATTCATATCAATTGTGTAAAGTCTGTAAGATTCGGAGGCGGCGGCGAGCCTTTTAAAATGTAAATGACTGATCTCGCCAGGGCAGTTTGGAATTAAAAATAACGCCAAGGAATTTGCAAATATAAAACTAAAGCACTAAAGTCAGCCGTCACATGATGCTGTCTGAGAACATGAGTCAGCCGGTTGAAACAGAAGAAACTTTAGACTATTCCAATATAATTTGCTTCAGTAAAATACTACACATTTTCCATGACGTATGAAATTCTTCCTATCTTTCCTATCTCGGCGTTTTCAAAGTATAGCGATAGGGTGGGGATTGGTGAAAGTTTTTAAATTCAATAAGGCGATGTTTGTGGATTTCTAAAATGATTAACGGGCAAAACAAATAAGTGTGCCAGACAGCAAAATTCATATAGTACCATGATAAACTAATTGTGGCAAAAAGGGATAAAAATGAGTTAATGGTTAGGATAAGAGGACAGAAGGGGAGGAAGAGGTGGAAAAGGAAAGAAGAAAAGGCCCTGCAAAATTAGTTGAGGCGAGGGCTGAGGACTAAGGCAGGGATGATACCCTATATTGGGCCTCAGTCACCGTCTCCTAAGCCCATAAAGACAACAATGATCAAGAGCAAGGGATTGGGGGGAGGGGGGGGACCAAGCAGTAATCTCCACAAGTATGGGAATGGGAGGTGCACATCGAGTAAAAAAGGTTATGGGGGTAAATGCGAATATACAGTATTCAATTCAAACTGAACATGTTATCATTCTCTATTTTGGCTGTTCATTGCTATATGAAAGTAACCAATACATTTGACAAAAAAAAATTCCACTGATTTTTTAATTGTTTGAATGAAGTTTTTTTTTCAAAATGTTAAAATTTTCTCCAACAACAGAACCAGGGCAATGAAAATCACACCAACAAACTTTTTGAGTAAGCTTTCATGTTACAAACATTTTTATTTACAAATACATACAATATATTTTAATATGAAAGTCATATTCCCCTGATACAATTACTGAAAAGTGTGAGGGAAGATCTTGCATAACTTTCATTCAGTATCAAGACAGAAATATGAATCACCATACACTGCATTTCCCTGTTTTGACTCCTCCTTAACTTGCAGGGTAACTTGTTAATTAACAAGTTAATTTTGAGTCAAACTTAATTTTTCATACAGCTTGTCTCCAGTAGAATATTCTCAATATAAGTATCTTAAACTTATCCACAGGAGATGGTTATTAATTAAACTGCAGCAAGGAATATTCTGTTAATAACATGTTAGCATGGCAGACAATCTTCCAACCTTTGTAATACGTACTTAAAGTTGTCAAAGAAACTATCTTTCAAGACATAAATACACAGTGAAATTCCTTTATAAAATGATAAAAGATAGGATTACTAAATGTGTCTTATCATAAACTTTGTTTTTCAGTAGAACATGCTAATTTATAAATTATAAAAATATTAAACCTTATCAGTATCCTATAGTTTTGAAACTCAAATGCATATAAAATCAGGCATGCATTCCCAAAAGACTACTGATTTGATTTCAATATATGCAAGTGTTTTCACTCGATTACTTTGAATGGCAACTCTTCTACACTTCTAATAAAAAATAGCAACTACACACAGCTATCACTCCAACTTCTGATTTACAACCTTTAAGCATTGCTTTTCCCAATAACATGTGAAGCCCTCCAGAATATCCTTCTGCATGTCATTCATTCCTTCTTAAATTGTTTAACAATTTCAATGTGATGAATTATGCACTCTTAATGATAATAAAAACTGATATTTTCAATTACCTGGCATTACATTAGCTTCCACAAAAAATGTTAGAAAACATTTACCAAATATCTTTAAGTCCCATGAGCATGAACTGAGCTATGAAGTTTTTCATTCATGAGAATCCATTTCATGGAATGCATAATTACAAACATTCTCTAGGTAAATAATCTAAACAAATTATAATAAAAATTACATGAAGCTTCAAACTTCTCTATTGTATATAAGTATAGTAATATCCAAAAAGTATGTAAGTACAAATTGTACAGAACTCTCATTTTGGGAAAAAATGGCACTTACTATTCTCTTCATAGTAAATGTAAATGTAAAGAAAAAATAATGCATTTTTTCAGATTATCAAGTCCAAAATATATCCTCTCCAGCATAACAAGCATTTCAATAAAATACTTCCGATTCAAAACAGAAATTCACTCCTTTCAATATTCTCTTTTATGTGGGTAAAGTAACTTTCTCACCAACTTCTCTTTTTATTCCACAGATACCCTGTTAAATTAGTTTCACTTTGTATGAATGTACATTAATGCAATCATAAGTCTCCCCAAATTAATAAGATTTCCAAATACTTTCCCAATCTATTAACCATTTACAAGGCAGAGTAATTAACCCAATCAGCACGTATGGCAAGAATACATGCCAAGCCACCGTAATATAAGTTCATTTATTGTATTTATACATAGAAGGCTCTACAAGTGCTTCTTAGTCACCAAAGAGTCAGTTATTACTCCTACCTATCTCACCTGTTTACCCTTTTCCTTGATTTTTGGAAAGTTTCTTTTGTATCATTTCATTGTCTTTAATGTTACCAAGATTTTAATAATAATAATAATAATAATCATACTATCAGTAAGTATAATAACAGTGTCGATATCAATAGTATTAGAAAGAAAACACATTTTCCCACAACTTCAAGGAATGGGGAAATCAGGAGCAGTCACTCGGGTCTACTGATACACTCTTTGCTGGCTGAGAATATGTGAAGCCATCTACCTGTAACAAAATCCACAAAAAACTACAGGGGACAGTACATAAATCTGTAGTGATTGAGTTAAAATATAGTGAATACAGCACTGACAACTCTTTCAAATCTATCTCGTTCTGAAGCCACCACTGACAACTTTGTACAAAGCTATTAGCATAAAAATCACTTATTACATAAAAAATAGCAGAGGAGGTACTTTGTATTACTTATGCAAATACAACCATAAGCTTCTGACAACTGTCATCAATTCTTTTCTTTCCTATTGCATCTTTTCTACTTTTCCAGTAACCCATTGGCATAGATACATGCCCATCCACAGGAGCTTAGTTTTGATTTGGCTTCACAATCACCTAGTTACCAAAGATTCTGCTGCTAGATCTATCTGGCCTCATCTGTTTACCACACTCCTTAGATTCAGGGGGAAAAACTTGTCATTTCTAACAATATTACTATATCTAGTTATGTAGCTATTATTCTTATTAACATTATTATTGTTATAATTTCAATAACAATAACAACATTAATTTTAAAATATGAAATTTTCTTTACAAAAATTCAAGGAATGGGGTAAACAGTTGAAAACTGGTGACCCTAGTAATTACCTCCCTGATGACTAAGCATTCATGCAGCCATCTCTATATATGCAAGATTAATAAACTAAATCACAGGTGGACAGGACATGTATATATATAGGTTAATAATTCCAACCAAAATTCATATGTCTTAAATTCTGATATTCAAATAGCATGTACGATTCTCACATTCAAAAAAAATAGTGCAAATGAACTTTTAAAGGTACTTCAAAACATTTTCCATTATAATATAGTTCCACATCACAAATTAACGCCAATGACACATAATTTTTTCTCAATATCTACCATTTCCTAGTAAAACACATAATTAATTACTAATTCTGAAGTCACCAACTTAATCAACATGCTGATGAAACAAGAAACAATGACTTGAAATTCAAGAGTCACAGAAGGTATATAACACTACCGAGAAAAAGACAAATTATATAAATAAGTCGTCTTAATATTACACAGCTTTGGAAATATCACAATAGTAGTAAATCACTTAAAAAAAGTTTCTATTTTAGCAGTTACTCAGTTCAAATATTTAATTAGTATTAACCCAATGCCGCTGGGAAAATGCTGTGCTCATTTTTTTTTTTTTTTTTTCTTCTTCTTCTTTTGTGAAATGTCTGTACATAGCTGGCTCTGCTCATGCTTAGCCACAGAGGAGTCAATTAGTAGACCTTGGCTGTACCTGATTTTACCTTTCCTTGAATTGGCAGGAAAAATGTTTTTTTTACCAATGCTATGAATATCAATGGTGTTATTTTTATTATAGCCATTATAATTACTATAATGTTATAAACATTAATAACAGCAAAATAAGATGACATAAAATATTTTTGTAAATCAAGGAAATGGGTAAATGGGTGAGACAGGCCATGCTCATAATTGGCTTACTGATGACTTTGTATGTGTAGCCATCTATGTATAAAAACAATTAATAAAGTACACTCACAGTGGGCATGGCATGTACATATATGCCATGCCTGGCA
The DNA here is from genome assembly GCF_015228065.2 of Penaeus monodon. NCBI lineage: Eukaryota > Metazoa > Arthropoda > Malacostraca > Decapoda > Penaeidae > Penaeus > Penaeus monodon. The sequence goes on along the minus strand of NC_051388.1, from coordinate 42,817,755 downwards.
GCATTGGGTTAATTAAGCAAATTATTAAACTTCCTTTATATTCAGGGAGCAGTTCTGACACTAGAAAATAATCCTTTCTTCAGTGTTACACCACAAACTATGAGTCTCCACCCTCTAGAGCATCTCAAAATATGTTGTTAAAGACAACTACTTCTCATTTTAACTTTGCTGCCCACAAATATCTGAAATACAAAAATCACATCCTCCTTGTTTCACAAAATATAAGAGGATGCTTCTCCTAGAGGTGTAAGGTTATAGGTCCTAGGTAAAAGGTCCTTGGGGTGGGGTCTCACATCCCTCCAACTTGTGTGAAGTTGCCAGTGGCATCAGCATTGACCTGTAGAACCTGTGGACGTCCTCGGAAGGCAGATTGGATGGTTCTGTGTGAGCCACCAGCAACAATGAAGGCCAACACCCCAGACAGGATTGTTAGAATCCAGATAGTTGGGATGGTGACAGAATAGATAGGGTTCATAAGAGTCTGTAAGGAAGATTAAAAGGAAGAGTTAAATAGAAACAAACTAAGGAAAATACATAAGGAGAGATCTTCACTGTATTTGGTTTATCTATAATCTAGAATAAATGCCCTAAAAATTAATGCATTACACTGATTCTACAAATATAAAAACAACAAAAGTTATCATTATTATGTTCTTGCATTATTAATCACAATCTAATAACAAACCACAAAAATTATGCCCATATAAAAAAGTAGCACACTTACTATACAGGAGGCCAGCATATGGCACAGGATAACATAAGCCAGCTGCAGATAAGCACGGCGATGGAGGGCATTGAAAAAGAGGATCCCCCAGAAGACATGGAGCAAGATGAATGCAAGACTTGTAACAGCTGAGACAATGAAGAAGTTTTTGGGGTCGCCTTTCATGCCAATGGTTCCAGGTCCTGTCATATCAGCTAGCACATTCACAAGAGAGAAGGCACCAGAAATCATGCCGAAGCCCAAGCCAGACACTGCAAATTGAAAAGAGAAGGATTACTTTAACCCCTAAAGGAAGGCTAGTATCAATTGATACTAATTTCAAAAATAGCACATGGCATCAATACTGCAGGAGCTATTAAAAAAAAAACTGAAAAATTACCTATGTTATTTTGGTGGGCAGACACTATTGTTCCACCAAAGTGAGAGGATAAAAAAAGGAAAACCTAAGCAACTTCCATATACACTAAGACCATTTTAACCCCTCATTTTAGGTGATCACAGGTACTTTGTTCTCCTAAAACCCTCCCTAATCACAGTATATGATATAGCAAGCATCTTGTCTCTCAACTGCCTATGTACTAAACCTGTTATTGTCACCCAATTCCCTATTTTGGTATTATTATGAACTTCGTTTTTTTCACTTTTTTCAGTGTGTCATATAATTGATATTCTTGGGTACAGAAATCACTCTTTCTAGTTCTTTAACCACCTTTTCCTACCTACTTCATACCAGCAGACCTTAGCCTATTTTCAGCCTTTATTTGTCCAAAGTTTGGCAAGTATTTTATAAAATGACATCAGATGCATAAATTTACATACTTTAAACTAAAAAAAAAAAAATCTGTCTTTGGTGTAAGTTCAATATCAATAGTGTTGTGACTGGCGGCCACACTTGTGTGTAAATATTAGAGTAACTATAATTATGAAACTCAGAATTATCAGAAACAACTTATATCAAGAGAAAAAAGTTATGTAAGTAATTCTTATGTACTTACCATAAGCCAAAATGTGTTTATTTTCAACAATCTGCATGTTACCATCACTGACTTTCTTTAAACCTCCCTCTGCTTTTTGTATCAACAAGAACCATAAGAATCTGAAAAAGTATGCAGTTTTAAACAACTATACTGTTACACACTAGCCTAAAGATAAGGTATACTTACCTCCAAACCTGATGCCTAAAATCTTATAGCCAAGAAAAAAATTACTACCAGGTATGGCATATACATAAATGCCCAACGAGAGTTCTGTTTATTGACTGTCTTTACACATAGTTGGCTCCACAAGTACTTAGTCACTAGTGAGCCAGTTACTAGTACTACATGTCTTACCTGTTTACCCTTCTCCTTTGGAAATATTTTCTTTTATCTTATACTGATATTAGTACTATCTTATGAAAATATTATCTGCAATAATAATAACAGCTTCAAAATTGATGACATTTATAAAAGAAATGTGTATATGTATATTTCCAAAAACTCAAGGAAATCTGGTGAGGTCAGGTCTATTGACTGGCTCCTTGGTGGCTGAGCACTTGTGGACCCAGCTATGCGTAGTGGCATTTCACAAAGCAATACTACAGTCAATATATTTTTCAGGTGACTTGAGGTTAAATTTCAATAGAATAACTGGTCTTGTAAGGAAGAGGACTGGGTCCTTACATTTGATTACATATGCAGAATAAATATCAAGTATCAGCATTTGACATTTGGCTTTTAGTTCAGTGGTTTTTCAGTGTTGATAATTTGTATGCATCTACTCTATATAATAGTAATGTCACTCATTCATCAATTGCCAAACATTTAAGGTGAAGATTTGTTCAAGCCACAATTTTGGAAGACAATAATCTTTCTGTTATTTGTATATGGTTATACAGTATAGTGTATAGTGTACAGTGTTTCCATTTTATGGAAAAAAAATTTAATGAAATTTGACTGAAAACTAAATATGTATGAAGGGTAAATCGTATATTACACAACAATTACCACATCAAATATGCTAAAGTTTGCCTCTTGCAAAGGATTAATCATCAAATGACAAGCTGACTTTTTCTAGATTCAGTAATTTGTTTTAATTAGCTTTCAACCAAAAGTATAAAAAAGAATGCTATAATTTAATCTCTTCTTCTGAAGTGACAAGATCATTATTTTGATTCCTTTCACAAGCAAAATAAAGTCAAAGAAAGTTATTAAAAACTTACTGCATAATCAATATACATTAAATACCACAGTACATTATCACTGACATAATATATTTCCCTTGGTGTGGAGTCCAAACTGTAGGAATGCTTACCTAAATAGCTCTTGAAACAGGACAGAACAGATTACTCCAAATACCAAGTAATCTTGTAGTTGTACTACAGCTGTATATAATATTGATGAGAAGAGCAATGCCAGCAACCAGAAGAATGCACTGAAAATAAATTAAAATCTCACTGAGAAATTGTAAGAAGTGTAAAAATGCATGTACAAAACAGTACAGATATACTATTATATAAATGGCAACTTACATAGTACTGAATAAAACCACTAGTCGCAGAATATATAACAGCATGATTTTATTAAACTCTGAAATACACATGCCATGATGAGGGCAGGCCAGAATCCCAGTCTGTCTGATGCAGAATACAGCCATGATTTTATGGCTCCAATACCACTAGTTCTTGAACTACAGCCTTCCAAAGGCAGCCTAAATCCCCGTTTTCATTATTTTTAGAAAAACTTTAATAAATTTGTTTAGAATCAAAGAGCTTGGGGGGAAATAATAAACATGCACTTCTAATTTCTGGCATGTTCAAATAACCTAGAAATAAATGCCAATGCACTATCAAGTGTGCTATTATAATGCCTTACTGCCATTAGGCTTTAAATACATAACATCAGAACTAGTATGAAGAATATTATGTCTGATGTTCCACATAAAGTTTGACATGATGAAATTACTGCAGCCATTTACCTAGAAACTGAAATAAAAAAATAGTAAAAGTAAAATTAAACTTTTGCTTGAAAAATAAGACTTCTTTTGCCAGGTTACACATAATCACTTTTGAGATTACAATCTAGCAAAAGAGAACACGGAGTTAGAAAGAATGTGAGAGTGACAACATGCAAGGCTCAGAGACCACTGCATAAATTCAATAGGGTATTTTATGAGCATAAAGTTCAAACAAAGGTAGAGGGGGAAATATTTGTCTAGGTTAGATAAGGACATAACAGGATAACACAGAGCAGAATTAATGTGCTGATTAAAGAAGAAATTAGGTAATTTTACAGGATCAGTGATGTCTACAAGATCTAACTTGGCAAAATTTGCATGCTAGAGTTCTGTTGACCATTGCTGGAACATGAAGCAAGGAGGCCACAGCATTTCATGATGTGCAGACCTGTAGACTTTGTAAGCTCAACTTTACTTTATGGTTAATGGTTAATGGTTAAAAGCAAAACAAATATGCTAGACATCTAAGGTCATGTAGCAACAACTTTACTTTATGCAGATTTTATTTTTACACCAAACAGTATTGTTTCCATTATATTAGTTTTCATTTCTCTCTGTGCAATCCTAGTGTAAGTAATTGCTAAAGACAATTTCAGGTTTACATACAGTTCAAGGCAGCTAGTTAATGCAACTCAAATTCACAAAAAAAACATAAGCCTTATTGAATCCCATGGTATATGTTCGTATACTAACCACATTATGATGGAAAATCTAATGACATTGTCAAAGAGAGAGGTAAAAATTACACTCACTAATATAATAAATAATCTGCACAGGCAAATAATACAAAAGAAGAAAATGGCTTGAGGAAAATGCTGCACAAAAAGACAAAGTTCAGTAACTGAGTGGGAGTCCAGGGGCAAAGCCCTCAGGTAAGGAAAGTTTCTGTAACATGCAGTGATGTTTGTGGATTTTCAGGCATGTCCCCTTGGTTATTGGCAGGAGTAATAAGGACTATTCTCAGAATCTTATGATCTTAATCAAAGGTAGGTCACATGAATATTCAGGCATTAGGCTTACTTGAGTGGCAACTTTCCTAGGTGTGTGGCTTGCAGGCCCTGCCCACATGAACACTTATTTGCAGTCAATGCATCCCCTTTGCAATATCATTATCCTCTTTTTTGGGGGGGCATAAACATTTTTTGCTCTTTTGCCATTTTCCAAGGTCTAAATTTGTCATTTGATATGCTATATCAAGATGGTAACAGACTTGTTTTCCTTGAACAGACTCCATATCAGCTACGTAGTCTACTACTACTATAACATAACAATAATAATGTTTTTGTATTAAGAAATTTTCTGCAACACACCCTGTCATTTCTATTTTCTTATTATTCAATTTTCTGCAACACACCCTGCACTGCCAGTCATGGTGGGTGGGATTAGGATCCTGAGCATGGATACAAATTGAATAGTGTCCACCCTGGAGCAGCACTCTTCCAGTCATGGCTCACAGATGGCACATTCCACCCTTGTTTACCAAATGAAATCATGCAAAGCCCTTTCCTAAAATCCCCTCTGTCTAGTCTTCCTCCAATAGCTTTGTGTATTCATGGCAAGAAATTTACAGCACCTGTCCTAAAAGTAAATTTCTCATGACAGCACATTCTTGTCACTTCAACCCTCGGCCAAATTAGATGGAATAATGCCATCCCTACCCTCTACCAAATTTTTTCAGTCATCCAGATCCAGTTAGTTCACTATGTCTTCTATTCTAAATCTGCAACAATTAGGCCTTAGGGTTAATCTTTTGACTATGACAATTGGGCCTTCCCAGATCATATTTATATCATCAGATTTGTTCTCATGTAATGAGAACAAATCTGATGATCATTTTTGTCACAATCACAGCCAACAATGTGATAAATCCCAATAGTAGGGGAAGACAAAAGTATATTTGGAAATTTACAGAGTTAAACAAGGTGAAATATGAATATGACCCCAAATCTGCTATGTTAAGTACATACATGCCATACCCACTGTGAGTTTACGTTATTCACTGTTTTTACACACAGATGGCTACACTTGTACTAAGTGATCAGTGAGCCAATTACAAGTACAGCCTGTCTCGCCTGTATAGTAGATGATGAGTGGGCATCTGGTATGGCTGGGTGCAGAAGATGAAGTGGGAGATCATGGGGGAGCCAGCAGGCTCCCCAGTCAGCTAAGGACTGGGCAGTCCTTGTGTTGCTGCTGCTATTGACATGTTCTGCTGGAGGATTGGGGAAAGCTGATCTCGGTTCCAACTTCTGCAGTTTAATTACACGAGTGCTGTGTAAGCGCACAGGGAACAAGGGGAGCCCGCTGTCCAATGAACGCGGACATGGCAGTGGACCTGATGTGACCCAACCTGAGAAACTATGTCGAACCAAACTTCTGGTTACGGGGTCGTGCTGCAACAGGTACTCCCCCTCAAGAAAGTGAGGAAAGCGAGCGAGGAAATTACTATGATGTGTAACTCCGGGGGTCACCAGTATAGTAGATTGATGGCTGTGCATCTATTATTTTGGAGTGGTGTCATATCTCTTTGGGGAGTGTTTCTTGTGGGAGTGAGTGCCCACAGGTATAGCTGGGTGCTGGAGGTGAAGTTGGAGATCAACGGGGGAGCCAGCAGGCTCCCCAATCGGCTAATGACTGGGCAGTTCTTATGTTGCTCATGCTGTTGTCGTGTTCTGCTGGAGAATTGGGGGAAAACTGATTTTCAGTTCCGGATTCTGAAGCTTAAGTACACAAGCACTGTGTAAGCATGCAGGGAACAAGGGGAGCCTGCTGTCCAATGGAGCCTGCTGTCCAATGACATGGCCCAACCTGAGAAACTATGCCAAACTTTAAGTTGCAAAGTTGTGCTGCTATACCTGTTTATCCTTTTCTTTGATTTTCAAAAATATTTTACATTATCTTATATTGCGGTTACTAATGTCTATAACATTATAGTAATTATAATGTCTATAATAAAAATAAAACCATTGATATTCATTGTATCAGTAAAAAAAAAATTCCCACCACAAGGTTTCCTAATTGACTTCTTTGTGGCAAAGCACTAGCAGAGCTAAGTGCAGACATTTCACAAAAAAATTAGAATGAGCACAGCATTTTTCTGGCAGCACTGAGTTAAGCAAAAATAAGTAAATTAGCATGAGCAGGTATACTCCTTAATTAAAGCAGAATTCTAAATGTCTTGAGGCTCTGGAGTAGTTTCTGTGACTCTCAAAGTGCTCTTCGGACACTAAGTTCTTTCAAAACAGGTGACAATGAGGAAATTATGAGTTGCATTAAGCGTAACGTAACTTATGCAATAGAGCGCAATTTCAACATTCAATTTGTATGGATACTATCTCAGGTTGGCATATGCAGACACAACTGACAGACTGTGTAACGAAGAATACTGGTGAATACTTGAGCACTGTATCTCAGAATGTCATGTTATACAGCCTTTCAGACCACTTGGCATGAAGTATAAAGAACTATGTGAATATTTCATTTCATCTGATACATTGGAAGATATAAGCAAAGACCAATGTTATCTAATCTGAGTGGCAAAAACACCAACGTAATATTTTTTTGTATAATGTATGATTTATATTTTTACTTTACCACGTACAATTAAAGTAGTCACAGAATACTGTACTATGTCAAATATATGTAAAACTGTAATGACAATTGCCCATGCCTGAGCAGATAGCCAGGCTGGTAAATAAACTTATTTAACTTGCTTTACTTACACAATGACGTACCAATTTTTGAAAAACAACGAGAATCAAACCCACCATTCGGCAAAATCTACATGATTGCACATAATTCAAAACCTCTTCAGTAATCGTACAATACATCTTAACCAATAAACCAACCTAACCTTAACCCACTGGGATTTATACACTATGATTTATATATTCACTGGACCCCTGTGGTA
>NC_051388.1:42795127-42805127 GCF_015228065.2 Penaeus monodon | reverse complement strand
GCAAAATCGTCGGCAGTATCAAGGTCGATGACTTTGGTATTGTCCAGTTTTGCTCAGCAGTGGGTTTGGATAGTATTTCAATCCCATTATCTAGTCCATGGCAAGTGTTGAAAAGTGTTGGTGTGAGAACACAGAATTGTCTCACTCCTGAATTAACAGGAAAGAAGCTCGACTGGCCCGCCACACTTTACAGCACTTTCAGTATCAGTGTACAAGCTTGCTATCAGTCCAATAATCTTTGTTGGAATTTTTCCACGATTCAGGATATCCCAGAGGGATTCACAATACACCGAGTCAAACACCTTCTTGAGGTTGATTTAGGCTGCAAGTGGCCCATATCCAAACTCACGATGGCGTCCCACAGTGACTTGAAGCGCCAGGATATTGTGAACTTCCCAGAAGTGAATCTAGATTGCTAGTCTCTGGTGCCTTAGTAGGTGGTCTCTGATACGTCTCAGAAGAATACGAGCGAGTATTTTGCCTATTATGCTGAGCAGTGTGATGTCACGGTTTGTTGGTGCAGTCCCATCGATCCTCTTTCCCCTTCCAGAGAGGTATGACCACGCCCCTCAGCAAGTCCAGGGAATGGTACCGGACTGTCAGATGGCAGCCAGGATAGCATGCAAGAAGACCACCTTAGGTTCACCACCAGCTTTTAGCTTTACCACCCTTCAGCTTAGAGATCACCTACCTAACCTTAGGGTAGGAAGTTCCTCGCTAATGGGTGGATCCAGTACAGGGACTGTGACACCACTTGCTGGAGGGTTAACCTGATACAACTGATCAAAATACATAACCTAGCATTCTGGAACCCTAACGTGATCTGAGTTGATTCGTCCATCTACTGAGCAGAATGCAGTCGTCTGCGAGAAGGCCTTGGAGTTCAGCTTTCTCAGGGCCAGCTTGGTAGGATGATCATTTACTATAATAAACAGCCTTCAACCTCCTAAGCACATTTCCCTTGTCCCTTTTCAACAGTGTTCGAGTCTTGCCAAGGAACGGCGCAAATCCCAATCGCCATTCAGTCGAGCCATGTGACAAGCGCCTGTGACCTCTATTCTACTTTATTTTCGGGTGTTTCTCGCTTGAAAGTTGTCGAGGGCTGCGAATCGGTCAGAGATGGCCGCGGCGAACCCCTGGGTACACTCCTTCTCCCTCAGTCTGTCCAAGTGAAACATCCTGGAGTGGACAATGGAAAGACAACCAGTCTAGATCGGTGCCACAGAACTCGGCACTCCAGTAAATTTGCAGATATGGAGGATCCTCCAGCGAATGCTGACAAGGATGTGGGCAATCTCCCCAGCCAAAGTATCTGTATTGCTAGATCATGCCCAGCAATACAGGTTGGAGCGCTGATACCAGGAGACAGATATCCTCAATCTCTGGGACCTAGCAAAGTCCCAGAGAAGGAGGCTATTCTTACTGCTGGAATAAGCTCCCAAACCACGGGGATCGATGGACATCTCGTAAAAAGCTTGATCATAACAGGATGACCAAAAGTATTTTATTTGATAAAGACTATCACTAAAATTAGATGTTATATATTTTGTTTCTGGTGCATTTCAAAGCACAGTAATCATCCAGTTATATTATTCCACATGTATAATCTAACTCTTGTAGTCACTGATACTCCATTTACTGGAGGAGTCACCCACACTATGGCCCCATGATTTGGGGGAATCACCTCTAAAAGTTCTTTTGATTCGACTTCGAAGATTACTCATTCGTATTTGGATAGTAGGTAACCAGACTCGCAAGATCATTTGATAATTTAATTCTCATGGAGTGGTTTCCCATGGAAACGTTGTTCCTCATGGGAAATTCTGAGGTACTCCTCATGGGAGTCTCTTCTTTCATTACATCTACAGCATTAAGAGACTAATGTTCCTTTTTTCCTCATATAATTGATTTACCTGGTTCATGTCTGTACCATTTTGAGAATATCCCAGATTTAAAATCATTTTTACAATTGGCAGAACCAAAATACTCCAAACAATAACTGTAATTTTTCTGCTAGTTTTAGTTTCTTTGGGTTAAGAGTAAAGAAGTCGATAATCAACTCCTCTTATTCTAGCCGGCAAGGTAGTTTTACTACGCATTCCACTAGAACAAGATCTTCATTTCATTTTTTTTTTTTACGTCCCGGTTGAGTGGTTATTGCAGAACATTTGAGAAAGCGACTAATATGACCATTGGTCTAATTGTCTTGTGCTGGCTCTGTCTGCCTATCCTTTTCTTCTGTCTTTCAACTGCTTTCTTTCTTTCTTTCTTCCTGACTTGTGAAATGGCCCTTCTTCCCACACACAAAACAAAACGTCTCACTGGTGCCTCTCCCTCTACTGTATCCGGAACTTTTTTCTCGGTCTTGACTTCTACCTCGACTGCGCTCGTGGTTCCCAGAATGTACTGGGCTTCCACGGCCACAGCCTCGGCCTCAGTTCTGCCATGATGAAGTGGTGATGGTCATGTCTTCTGTTTCTTCTAGCACTCTGAAGTTTCATGATGACAATGTCCATGAATGGTCAAGTATTTCTCCATTTATATGGCATGCACCACCGTGCTGGATGCATCACCAGAATTGGCTTTCGAAACCTCTCATCTTTATGAGGATGGCGACTTACCCATGTCAGTGCATTGTCGGGGGTTTCTAGAAAGTCATCAATCTTGGCAATTTCTTTAGCATTCCATTCTTGATTTGTGTGGTTCTTCCATTTCTTCGTGGCTGCCACAGGTGTTACATTTTCCATCATATTAAGCACATTCTTTGTTTATCGGCAACTGGGCTTTCACTTGTGACGCATAGTTCGATAAATCGGAGGTACGAGATCCCCTTAATATTGTTTATAGGGGAGATAATCGCGACCATCGCTGCTTTCTTGTATAGGAGCTAGCCCTCTGAGCAGCTCCATTAATATGCTCCAGCACCAATTACTTGAGTCATTAGTGTTGAAATGAGTATGAATTTTAGGTTCGGTATACTTGAGGGCAAATATATATGGCATCGATCACCAACAATATGTCGTTTTTAGCACTCCTCCATTATTTGTTGCTCCCAGTGATCGAAAGAGATCCTCAGCGTATCTGGTGTCTATAGAATCTTAATATCCGTTAGTGTTTCTTCTAGTGAATTATTTCCCAGTCTATTTGGTTGCGGTCGAAATTTAGTGATTTAACACTGGATTCCTGAGACCACGTTTGTGTGTGAATATATACATATTGCTACGCCAGGGGGTCTTTGTCTCTGTGCGAAACATGTGTTAACATGAAAAGGATGACCTGGGCATGTGCTAACATGAAGGGACCTGGGTAAACATGCAACTGGCTGTGAGCGGAGGAGCGGAGGAACAAGCCGAGAGACCAGTTGGGTGCTGCTCCTGTGAAGACCTCGTGTGTGCCCTTGTGACCTGATAAACTGTGTGCCCTGTTATAAGCTGTATCGTGCAGTGTGACATGCTGGTGTTCCCCTGATTGTGCCTATAGAAAGTGTACGGGTAAATAACTTGTGTAATAAAGGAAAGACAGTCATTTGGTTTATTTCGTGCCTGCCTTGCACTTGGCGTTTCCCCTCGTGGTGTGTTCTGGACGCTATGTTGCTCGGTGCCTCTTGGAGCTGTTCAGTGTTCACGACCCTGTGGAGAACACGCCGTCTGCCTAGCCTGCCTTGTGCTGGTGGCAGAGAGACGAGGCGGCCGGCGTAACAATATATATATCTTCATACGTATATATTTTTTTTCTGTCTTCTTTTTTTCCCTTTTTTTCGTGTAAGACCATTGTGGTATTATCCCGGACTCAAGCCATATGGTACTACGTGGTAGGCTCATGCTACCAAGTGTCCTCACTTGATAAGAAATCAATCTAACTAAAAGAGTTGAAAAGCAGACAACAGTTAGGGGAAGCCGCCGCTGATCCAAGTTGCATAGTCACGCGGCCTTGATCTTGGCCCATGGCCCAAGCTCGTTGTTCTCATTTCAGGACGAGTTGGCCTCTTTAAATAAACACATGTCTCGCCATCGCCTCAACAGCTCACCCCTAGGATAGGCGTCTCTCCAGCATCGCTTGTCAAGACTCTCTTAACCTTAGACAGGTCTGACCATTTTTCGACACCCACAACAGGGTGTTCGGGCACAGTCCATATTTTCGCATAAATCTTTTTCGTTTGTTATCCAGTTTTCATCCTTCTTGTACATGTGTAATCCCCAAGGAATAAAATAAGCAATGATATAAACAAAAATGTGTATTTACAAAAAAACAAGACAGACGTTTGCCCAAGGGCGTTGCGAAAATAAAAGGAAATCTACAAGAAGAATTTATGTCTCGCTTTTAGGTCCCTCTCAAAACTTCATTTCAGTTAACTTACGTCTGAACATGAAATATTTTAGCCACATTATTTCTACTGTATAATGTATAATTTTCCAATTTGAAACTACGAAACTTTAGTGAGAAAAGAAGGAATGAGGAAACGGTAGTGATGCAGATAGAAAGAACGAGAGGGAGACAAGGGGGTCACATATTCACCTGGAGTTGGGGATTGTTTCCTGGAGCTGAGGGCCCTAGAATGTTATAATCTGCATTGAACTCACCTGGGTTATTATCATCAAAGTCGCCGTTTTCACTGTCGCTCCAACAACATAGCAATTGCACTTAAGGAGCAAGACACTATGATGCACTCGAAATAAACATGAACACAAAATCACTGATAACTCCCGACACACATGTGCGATTTCACTTCTATTTTTAAAAGACCTCTATTAGGACAATCATTATACCATAAGGTAACATCTAACAGCAATAACATAGCTTCCAAATAACTTTGGCAACCTGCAGAATTCACAAGAGTGTAAAAGGATTTTGATAATAAAATCACTGTACTCATGGGTCTTTTGAGGTGTGTGAAGCCCATGGGTATATTCAAAAAGCGTGATTTAGGAGTAGGAGTGAAAATTTCCTTATCTGACCGGTGCGGGTGACTCACTGAAGCCTTCTGGTTGACACTACAGCGAATACACAAAAAAATTGAATGTTTCAACTTTGATCGGTTCCTCGGAATGGGATACCCTGTGGGATCTATCTAGGATTAAAAGTAGCGAAATATGTGAGGTATCCTGATCCCATCACTTCAGTGTAGTTCTTTGTTCCTTCCCAGGAGAACTATACAGTGTCCAAAGAGAGAATGTGTTTACTATTTCTCTTTAAAGTGATGATCTGGTATTATGTCGGCCAATATCAGGTAATATTTGTTATTTGAGGTATAAGCAATGGAGAGTCTCTCCCTTGATTACTAATCCCCAGTGATTTTTTTGGAGGAATAATTCCCATGGAAAGAATGTATAAATAGTATATATACATATATATACACAAAATATGTGTGTATGTCTGTGCTTCCTTACCCTGCATTGTGTGATGATGTGAAGTGTTAAAAGACATTATTACGGCCTGAAAAGCATTTTTTCCTAAACTCTTGATTTATGCATGGGAATTTTTCAAAATACACAAGACTTTTTTGGCATATTCCGAGGGATTTTTTCTCTTACCCGTTTCTTTTACTAACATTAATAATGCTCATACTATCCAGCTTCGTCTGCAGTCTACATTTAATAGGCTTCAGTCGTATTCCGTTGTCCTGGCAACTATTGGTGTTGTGATTTGAAAATGCATTTTGGGGAGGAGGGTAGAGCCTCATCTACGGGAAAGTCCACACTATTAATTGTCACTCACCAATATGTGATCTCCTGAAACAAGTGCAAGTGTTTGTAGTATGCCGTGATTGGGCATATGGAAGTGCTTCATTGACCTTGCATAGTAAGTTCTGGGTAAATCGAGATTCAGAGTTACCTGGTGGGACTGTTCGCCTGTCAGACGTGCTAATTAAGCCTCCAACAGCAATGATCGGTCCCAGAGCGAAAATGTCTCCTTCTTGCCTCTGAATGTCCCTTAAGTACTGGTTTGCGAATATCGAACGGGATTTTCAGCAACCTCCCTTTAGGACGGAAGCAATTGGGCTATACTTCCATAGAAGCCTAGAGGAGCCTTTATCATTAATATCATGTGCTTGTACCTGGTAACGACCAGTGCGCTGCCTTAATGGTCTCTCTTAGGAAGAAGGAAATCGTTGCTTTGGATATAGGCCTATTCTGGTCTCTTACAGAGAGAAATAAATGCCTAGATCTTGTGGTGGAAGACGTCCTGTGCCGGTAGCAATGCAGTCTTTTCTGGACACAGCAGATGATCTTCGTCCACCATCCTTACAACTGTGGAATGATTCCTCAGATGGGATTTCCTTAGCATGGGGTTAATGTCTATCTCTGCCTTGGCTATTAGAGTTCTCCAACCATCTTAGCTGTTGTTAGAGTCACCAGGAAAAGGGTAGAAGTAATCCTCTCAACACTTCATCGAGAAGTCTGAAGAAGCCATGTGGAGAAACTGCCCTACACGTAGATTTTGTTCCTCCAACTGCCACTGAAAGTCTCGAAGAATATCGTTATCCCAAGGTAAAGGAATGTTGTCTTCTTGTGTCTGCCCCGCATCAGAGTGAGCTGTAGTTAAATGTTTCTCATCCTTTATCTTGTATTTGACATCAAGGGGATGTGGGAAGACATGGGGCCTAAGCGTTATCCACATTCTTGCTGGCGGATATTTGTCACTGAGCCATTGAAACCAGAGCCATCATCTTTGTTAAGATCTGGAGCTGTGGAGAGGCCGAAACAGAAGGCCCTGAACTGCTAATATCCTCTAGGTGAACTAGAGGTACTTGCAGCTGACTTGATGTATCGACACCTGGTATTAGGCGTCCTTGAGGTCGATGGAAATCAGGCAATCGCCTTTAACTACCGTCCTAACTGTTTCCATTCTGAACATTCTGAAAACAGTGAGGATTCAGTCCTCAGCACCTATGTCCATCCATCATTCCCGGTCCTAGAAAAGGCATCCTGCTAATTTGTCCGTTATTGTTCGCTGGCTCACTTGCCCGTCATCTTTTTGGAGAAAGAGGAAGGACCTGAACGGTTCGGCTTCTGTTGTTGTGCTGTCCTTTGCTGTGGTGATGGGACCAGACAATGGAATAAGTTAGAGGGCCAACGCACATGAAGACGAGGCTTTGGAGACATGCTCCAACAATTAAGTACCTGGTGTTGGACGTGGTTTCACTAGAGTTCTGATCACCGCCTGCTGGAAGGAGATTGAAACCAACTTCTTCACCATCGTGAATGCTTCCTTCAACTTCTCCTCTTCAAACAGCAAACCTGAATCATGGCCTTAACGTTCACTAATACAAAGAGAGAGTCAATAGCCAAGTTTACCATTGCCATATTGAACAACTGATCCGCCATTAATTTGTCCTCCGGTCTAGGCTGTAGGGAGTAAAGTAGCCGAAAAAGCTCCCAAGCACCAGTCTAAAAGTCTCGTTGATGTAAAAGAGCGTCTTGTTATCCACATCCATGTAGACTCCAGTAGCTTAGCCCTGGTGAGTAATGTTCTTGGCGTCCTCCGGTCCTCCCAGGGTGAGTCTGGACAATTGATCTTCTTTTTATACTCTTGTGCCCCAGGGAAGTATTGACTGGTGTATGTTAACATCTTATTGAAGTTCCAAGAGGCATCCCTAACATTATACTCCTCTGAAAAGTTACTCTTATCATGCTTTAAAGCATCCCGGTTAATTGTGTCTCTTATGGAGCTGTCAGTCCTCCAATCCAAAGGCGGGGCTGAATGTAGTGGTGATCTGGAAGGTCGATGAAATCGCTCGAGATAAACACTCGTGAGTCAACGCCTGCTGCCTGTCGCGTAAGAGGCACTGACTGTGTCCCTGTTACTTCCCTGGCCACATTTTGTGTTATTGTTAAGTGGCTACCGTGTGTGCCATTTTTCTACTAGTAGCCTGTCCAAGAACCCTGCTCACAGCCTGACCCTTACCTTGGGCCTGACAGTGGGGAACTAGGTCTTGGTCCCGAAGGAAAGCTGCTGGAGCCAGATCCCCCCCCCCCCACACACACACACACTTCAAGACAGGACCTCTTGGCCCTCCTTGGAACGTTCTAAAGTGGCCATAGCCTTTTAACTACTCCATAGGGACGGTGCGTTGAGCGCAAACTAAGCTATCCTTGGACCTCACTAGTCACCCCCCCCCCCCAAGTTACCATCCTACCTATACATCGGCTTGGGATGAATGCAAACTCTACCTGGCGCCGAGGTGGGAAGGGGAGCTAGAACCGAATTGTATGGGACTAGATGGCTCTTTACATACTGTGCTACCTTTTCAGACACATCATAAAAAATGTGTATGCTGTGGGTCTTTAAAAATCCCAAAGAAAGGTTTGGTTTGATTCCATTCCAATGGATATTCTTGGTGTGACATACTGTCTGTTTCATTTTGCTTCTAAATGAGCCCCAGTGTGCAAGGAATGGCCGGGGTTACCATCCAATGGCGGCGAGGGATTTGAACACAGGTCAGTAAAATTTCTAGACGAGATCGCTACCGCTGCAAAGTAATTGAAAAAAGTCATAATCTCCATAGGAAGCACCTGACTAGGCAAGTATTGGTTGACTTGCCAGTGGACTGCGAGGCCGTTCTCTTGGTTTAAGAGTCTTGTTTTCGTTGTATGGCATCCTGGTATTTGAAGGCACAATTAACCAGGTTGGTGCTCCACTCAGCACGTTTAGAGCACATTTACCATTATGGCAAACAATACATACCAGGTATTGGCACTATACACATCGTCTGGATCATGCACACTAAAGGTGACAGAAAGGCTTTACAGGAGTACACATTTATTTCCTGGTAAAGGAAACAGTTGGCTAAAACTTCAGTGTATTGTCACAAAGAACTACGTGTTCGACCAACGGGATTTCCAACACTGTAGAATAAGACTCGTTAATTGTGCGAATCGAGATGCAACTGGGTAGTATAAGCATTGTTAATTCTAGATGTAAGAGATGGATTGCGAAAAAAATAAGCTGCTCTTCAGTGTAAATGAAGTTAACACAGTTGGAGGGTAGATCAAGAATATCGGGAATTCAGTATACATGTTAAGTATCTATTAAGTATCCATTTCGTTGACTCGTCTATCTGCCCGGCTTCAGATTTCTAACGCTTTCTTATTTGTTTCAGCAGCAGCAAAATCTTAACAGCTGAACTTTGATGGGAGTAATCACATTATCAAGATGTTTATAGCAGGTTTCCAATATGCTCCAATTGCTGTAAGTCATCTTTACATAACATAAAGAGAGTATCACCACACACAGGAAGTGCTTCAAGAATGAGGAAGCCAAAGTTCTACAGGTCACCTGGCATCTGTCTAAAAGTTTATTTAGGTCATCAAATCCTGTAAGGACCATTTTCCGGTCAACTCTTTGGGGTTGCACTATAGCATATTACATCACTTGTGTGACACTCCATGAGGTATATCATATGAAAGATGGTTAATGGTTAGACATCAAAGTCATATAGCACTATGGTAAAGTATTGTGATGAAAGGGGTTTAATGGAGTTCCTTATTAGAACAAAATGTCTTAGATTTCAACATTCATGGTATTATAAGATATAATGGTAGTGAATGGGGTAGAAAGAAGGGGAGTAAATGGGGTAGGATAGGGATTGATAGAAAGGGGAAGGGTTAAGGACAAAGGGTGATTAGATCAAATGGAGGGTATTTATGCTTCTGAGGAAGGAGAATAGGTTGCCAGTTGAAAACGTGGGGGACTCCATGAGGATATCCGTGGGGGCGGGAGGTCAAGGAAGAGAGGACAAGTAAGGAATAGCAAGGGTACAAGCTTCAGGAAAGCAAGGGCAGGTATGACATATTTGTAAATGGGAAAGAGCAGTTTCCCAACATCCATTCTGGTGGTATGGTCTTGACCAAGGAGAGGTGGAAGGTTTTATGGTTTGTAGTTTATTGGTGGTCAGACTCGACCAGAAAGATTGCCAGTGGTTGTAGAGGAAAGTTTTGAAGTGGGGTTAGTAGCTGATGGCTGAAAGGTATGGAAAATGGGGTTGGTAGGTTGCGGACAA
>NC_051388.1:42782627-42790127 GCF_015228065.2 Penaeus monodon | reverse complement strand
TCTTATTTAACTTACCAGTCAACCAAATTCATAGTATATAAATAGAAAAATATTATGTGCCTTTAATGCCCAAGTTAAATTCTGTACTTCTTGTGCTACAACATAAAAGTGTTATTTTGATTTGGATTGAGAAGGGCTTTTCTGAAATCAAAGAAATTCAGCAAATCAGTATATGATTAAAAGGTAAGATGCCTGTGCTCATGCAGCAATTTCAAAACTATGTTATGTCAAGCAGAATTCTTGATAGTTGTTATTCTGCTGCAAGATAAAAAAATAATAATTACCAATATAAAATAGCTTACATCCACTTTAGTATCCATTTATTTATTTTCACTTTTTTTGTGGGGGTTGACAATAAATAAATAAATAAATAAATATCATGAAAATTCTTGCATATTCATAAAAGAATCTGTATCTTCGTGGTTCGTCAATTCATCAGTTGGTTAGAAGATGACTGAAATCAAGAATTAAGTGTTTATGAGTTTGAAAATATCAACTCTGGCTGTTCACATGTACAAAGAAAAAAAACATACACTGCTCCATGCACATATTCTCTGATCCTTGAGTCATACTAATATCTTAAAAATACACATCAATCCGTAATCATTAAAGTTGTCTTCTAGGTTTAAGTTTAAATGCAGTATTACATTCAATTTTATCTTTTCAATATTCATGACATATAATTTCACATAAGATATTCATTCTTTCCTTTGCTTTGCCTCAGCTAAAATTAGTCTTTATTCTGATTCTTTGAATGAAACAAGTGTTCAGTTAGCAAGCTGAAATCTCAACATTTTATCACAAATATAATCAAGAAAATCTGGTGTTTATTAACCCATAAACTTTTGAATGCCTGTTTTGTTCATACTCATCAATGAAGATATTAAAAAAAAGGCGATGCACAGTCCCGACTGACAGATTGTATAGGGTGCCACCTCCCCCATTGTGCTGGGACTAGCTAACTTACTGCTAAGCACTAGATCAGCCCTTGGGCATCTTAGCCCACTGAGCCATTGAGCATATTGCTTATTTTGCTGGGAAATTTTTTTTGTCTTTTCATGATGACAATATGAGAAAGACTGTCATAAAACAAATTAACAATACTGCAGGCATGAATGCTACCAATGGGAAAAGCAGAGCTTAGTATAATTTACAAACTGTACTCTTATGCTCAGATGCTGTAAAACTGCCAAGCCCAGTTATTAATCATGAATATTATTAATTCTTACATGAGTATTTGTCACCTTAATGTAAATCATTGCTATCAAACACATTGGACATATTTATTGCAAATAAAGTTATTTTTGATATCACAAGGAATGAGATTTTTAATGTATTTACACACAGATGGCTCTACAAGTGCTCATCCACCAAGGAGTAAATTAGTAGACCTACCTGACCTCACCTGATTTCCCCATTTTAGATTTTTTTTCTAATGCTATTATATTGATGCTGTAGTATCAGTATCAGTATTAGTATCATTAACATTATGATTATTACAGTGTTACTAACAATACTAATAGCAATATAAAAAAGTATTTGTGGAGTATCCAAGCATTAATATAAATAAATAATCTTAGTGGGTATGGCATGTACATATATGCCATCCCAGGCAGCAATGGGTAAGAAGTTAAGAAACTGCAGTCTGAGGACCAAGCACTTATGGAGCCATCTATGCTCAAATAAAATTTATAACATAACTACATTGAATACATGCATCCATGTAATCTTCCTAGCATGAACAGGTTAATTAAAAATCTGGTCTTCTGCTGTGAATAAAAATTAAATAACTTAGTTTTTTTATTTTTTGTATTATCAATAGATCCATTTTTCAATAAAATAAAAGTTCATTGTAATGAATTACAACCAAGTCCACTGAAATAAAATAAGTATAAAAAGAACATAAGTATGAACTCATAACTTAAAACTCAAAATCATAGAGGCATTGGTAGGGTTTCATTGGTTCTCAAATATTTTTTTACCATAGCATGTGCTATCGAGTCATCATGGATTCCGGTAATATTAATATAGATTACAAAAGCTCTTACACCTTCAACATACAGACTAATGCATCTCTACAATGGTCAAAAATTTTAAACCAAAAATTAGTTTCAAGATGAGGTGATCACATTTAGATATCAATCCTATGACAGAAAAATGTTTAAAATCTTTGTAAAACAGAGCTATAAGTCAATCCTTTATCTGTTATTCATACTTTGAATTCCTAAAGGCAGGTTCTGCAATAGCATAGTGCATTCTGCATATGCTCCCTTTACTTTAAGATGCAAACCAACTTAGTCCCTGAACCTAGGTGCAAGTGTTATTCATTTTTGTTTTGTAACTTGTGCAGTTCTCACGTAATGAAAAATAACTTTATGTGCCCTAAGCTTAAGATCATACTTGTATAATAATCTTCATAAATATACCTAAAAAATGTGCATTATATGTGGCAGAAATATAACAATGTGATTTTATCATAACTTAGCAATTAGCAGTATTCTGGATGCATATTCCTTCTACAGTTAAAACAGATGCTTTACATTCATAACACTGATCCTTTTATCAAATCCCCATGAAGCTATTGCACTTAATATTTTTACCTCAATTTGTTGAAAGCTTAAAAATTAGTTTAGTATCACACGAGCATATATCAACTATGTCATGAATAATCAGCATAACAAATTTCCTTGATAACTCTCCAAGTGAAGCTGCTATAAAAATATAATACATATTTCATCATCATATAGAAGTGATCATGAAAATAATAGATTCTACAAGTAAGAGCCAATGCAGGCTATGTGCAGTAGTCCCACAAGCTAAAATACTTCTAAAATATATGTGACTTCCTAAAAAACACTTGTGTGTCCATCCAAATTGGTTTATAATACATCTCTATTGTTTGTATGGTCCTCTTTAACATGAGTGAAGGGAACTCTTGGGCTTATCATTCAATTAGTCAAAGATATCCAGGAGGAGCCGGAGAAAGAAGAGGATGGGGAGGAGGAGAAGTAGGAAGAATAAATAATAAAATCAAGAAGTATTTAGAGAAAAAGAAGAATGTTTACAAAGTACTCCTTTAATCCCAGGCAGCTCATTCTCTGAAGCATAAGTAAATTGCCAGATAATTTTTTTTCAGTGCCACAAATTTTCCTTTCCGTCAGTAATACCTACGACCACTTAAACCAAGATGAAAAATATCCTGGTTTCTGAGGTGAGACTGGAGTTCCTGACCCACTGCCCTTGGAAGAGGTTGAGTCCTGCTTTTTCTCAGTTTCACTGCCTTCAGAATGGTCAAGGGCATCTTCTGCTCCATCACAGTCTGTTCCTTCCTCCTTCTTCTCAGCCTCAGAGCCATCACTATCTAGCTTCTGCATGAGGGGAAAGGTAAAAAGGTACATGAACTCTATCATCCTGTGAATTTTATTTTACTTATAATTCTGGTATATATCAGGTGTGAGAATTTTTTGGTAAGGATTTGCATTTACATTCTTATTTATATTATGTAATAGGTAAATTTTAGCATCACACAAAGCTGGTTTTATATGATTAAATAAATGTTTAAACTGAATATAGATTATTTTACAACCTATTACTCTGAAATAAAGCTGATCACATTTATCTGTGCTGAGATTAGATTGATTAACTAAGATTTGGTTAGACATATATATATTAAGTTAGCTAAGACCAAGTAGGGTCATGATCTGACTTCTTATTTTAAAATTCATATGGGTAAAAAGAAATATAACAGTAATTGTAACAATAACAATAACAACAGCACAAAAACTATAATAATAATCAATCCAAAAATAATCTGAAGATAATATCAGTCACAGTAAACTAATTCATCAAATATCAACAACTGACCTCCTGTGCACTTCGAATCCTGGCATTGGTCTCCTCCTGCATGCCTATCTCATACTGGCGCACATCCTCTATTGTCATGCCGTGCCACTCATCTATCCATGCAAATGCTTGTCGATGCCCCAAGAGGAGAACGTTCCTTATAGCCTGGAAGATTTTATGGTTTCATTTGGTTTTATCTTATGTTGTTATTATCTTCTGGTTTCTTTTTTATTTATTTTCATCTAAACTTTCTTATACCAATTATGTGTTTTGACTTACATTTGCATTTAAAGGGACTACCAATAGGAGATTTAATTGCTTCAATTAGTTTGATTTTATGTTGTTATTATCTTCTTGTTTCATTTTGGTGTATTTTCATTTAAACTTTCTTTTACTGTTTATTGAATTAGTCTTATAATATTATCAGAATACTTTAGGCCCCAGTTTCAATTGGTGTATCAAGATCATAACTGCCAATATGTACAATAGCCATTCTTTTTATGTGTATATACTATATATGAATTCATATCTATGATAGGTATGAATGAATATGAAAGATTTTTAATACTGCTGAAGAGTCAAAGGCAGTCCTTCCAGTGTTTTTCCTTTAACTCTTTGTTTCCTAAATGGCATTATAGTGCTTTCAAATGCTACTGGGAGGAGTTAGTAATATCCTCAGCCATTGCCTGCCTTTCCTCACAGCATCATAATTTGGCAGGATAACATTCTGCCACATTGTGGCATACTATCCCTCATGACAGAATGACATCCTCACATCATGTGTAGATAAACCTGCTCCAAGTTCTGCACAATAAACAGTAGTACATTTGTATGGCCTTGGCTGCTCTACTGAAGAACAAGCTTTTAAAAGTAGGGCATACAACCTCTTTTTAGATGCATTATTTAAATACTCTTTTAAGACAAAGCCAAGAGCATAGAGGGCAGGGTAATTTTATATTTCCCATATACTACTTCAAATTTTTCCACTGAGCAGATGAGTCTGTGCAGACCATGATGCTTGGTCCAGTATCACACATGGGGCTCTTGTCACAATTGAGTTAATGAGCAAATGGACAATTTACACTAATAGTTCTAAAGAGTGAAATACATAACTTTAATAAATTTATATGCTATCCCCCTTCCCTTCATCTAAGTTTTCCTTCATTTCTAATTTAGCCCACTTCACTGAAAAGGGGGAGAATATTTTCATATTCTTTAAAAATGAATTCATGCATATCTACAAAGATTAAATATATTGATTTTCTTGACAGAGCAAAGGAAAAAATATGAGCTATTGAACAAAGATTTTTTTCCAATTCCCTCAGTATTTTGGAAACAAACAGATAGAAACTGAAATATAAAATATGTAAAAAGATATATAATTTTTCAATTTTTTAAGTAGGATTAATTTAAAAAAAAAAGAGAAAAGTAACCTTTTTTCTCAAATTTCAATCTTTTCTACCTTGGCACAATCTCACACTTATCCTATTAAACAATTTGAAAATTGTTTTTACATATGAAAAAGAATCATTTCCTCAGAAAAATATCCAATCTTTTCCATGAAATCTAAATGTAAATTTAAAAACTGGACAGCTGGGATAGCTTACTTCAGAGATTTGGATTTTTTCTTTTTTCCCAGATAATCAGTTATTGTGTAGACTTACCAAGGCCTAAAAACTTTTGTTTTTGCAAAGAACAACCTCATATTCTACTACCCTACAATACTTCCTTTAATTATCATTCCTCTGGGTAGCCCTCTTATAGTTTCATTACTGTAGTATATTTCATTCTGTCTTATGTTAACTAATCTTTATTTACAGTTACCTTCATAATGTTATTTAAAATATTTAAATTATATTGAGGATAAAACAGGCACTGCAAAGTGCAAAGAGTGGTTGCCAAAAGAAAAAGAAAAAAAGTGCAAAAGCAAGCCTTTACATCATCATATCATAGATAAACTTGTTTGAGTGACTTTTATATTTGAAAAGTTGACCATCAATAAATGACATCAAAACCCATGAAGAAAAAAAAGAAAAGAAAAACTTACTCTCTGAGCCCACTCTTCTACTTTTGTTTGAAAACCAAAGACTTGAAATGAAACATCAACCAGTTTGTAGGAGCACATTATAATATCAGCACATTCGCGCCATCCTTCTTTTAACGGTCCTCGTCCAGTCTTCTGTGACTTGAAATTGGCAGGATCCTGTAAAAATAAAAATTACATGGGAAAATTATCACAAACAAGATTTTTTAAACCTTTTCCTGACATACTGATATCGCCCCATTATATCTTTCCAACAGAATATAAAAGCATTGTTTCAAATTCCCAAGATGAAACAAGTTTCAAATTGGGAGTAATTAAAGCTAAAGTACAACTTGCCTCTTCTTTCTTGTAATGTCTTTCATCCACTGGGTCTGTTAAGATATCCACATGATCCACTATTCTTTGCTTCAGCTCCTCCTCATTAACGTTAAGGCACTGGAAATATAAACCACAAATGTAAATGAGACTAATGCCATGATTTTTTTTTTTATAATATATATCCATGAATCATATCAGTTAAGTATTAAGAAAAGTGGTAAAATATGTAATGAAAATATTTGATAGTTAATTTTAAACTTACATTTTCTGAAGATCCATTATTATTCTCATATCGTGTGCGAATCTTGATACTGAACCTCGGAATGACAGAGCACTGAAAGCATGAATCCATTATGTTATCACTGGAACTTTATTTCATTATTTTTTCAAACATAAACATGACATCAAGATCCAAGATGAGTGAAAAATAAATAATTAAAAAATCTCGAAACCATACCATAACAAAGTTATTAGTGATACCTTATTCTTTATCTCAATTATATTATAAACTGCATTTTATGGCTCATAAAGCTTTGGTAAATTTCTTAAAATTTCTTAAAAATAGCAAAAACAAAATATACTACAAGTGAACATTTTATGGCTCATAAAGCTATGGTAAATTTCTTAAAATTTCTTAAAAATAGCAAAAACAAAATATACTACAAGTGAACATGTAAAATACTCACTGTGTATTCTGTGTAAGAGTGGGTATCATCCAGCCAATGAAAAAGATAAAACATATATTAGGCTCTTTACTAAGACTTTTCTTAAAATGAAAGTATACCATATCAATAACAAATAAATGCAAAACTTCAATATTTCTCACAATCATCAGTTACTGTAGATTTTAGAAAGGACAGCTCTTTATATAACATTCACAACAAATGCTATGAACATAAAGAATTAATTAATGGATTCACCTAATCACATGTACATACCTGTCTCAGTATAAGGATAATAGTTCCAGGCTTTTTCAGTTAGATATATAAATCGTGGAACATAAGCTCTGGCCCATGGCGGAAGTTTTCTGTAATTCCATGATTAAGGAATTACAATGATACCTTAGTAATCAAGTGTATTAAAGTTCTTATTACTAACATATAGACAATTCTCATCACCTTTTTTTTTTCTCTCTAACATCTATTATATTCATATTCTATTTATTTCTAATTCTATGCCATAGAAGTCATTTAATGATAAAAGATTTTGCTAAAAAGTTTATACATACAAAAATTAAGTTTCTGAGTTTATGCATCAACAATCTCTCTTATTATTCCAAACAAAAAGGAAAATCA
>NC_051388.1:42767627-42770127 GCF_015228065.2 Penaeus monodon | reverse complement strand
ACCACCACCATCACCACTACACCATCCACCAATCAACACCACCACCATCACTTTCAACACCACCACCATCAACACCACCACCATCACCACCACCACTAGCACCACTACTACCACCACTACCACCATCACCATCAATACCGCTACCATCACCACCACAACTACTACCACCACTACTACCACCATCACCACTACCACCACCATCAACACCACCACCACCCCCACCACTGCCACCAAGACCATCACCGTCACCATCAACTCCACTACCATTACCACTACCATCATCATCATTATCATCATCATTGTTATTAAATTATCACTTTTGTTAATAATAATAATAATATGTTATTATTATTATTATTATTATTATTATTATTATTATTATTATTATTATCTTATCAGTAGCAGTATTGATATTATCATTGGTATTAGTAGTAGTAGTATGATTATAATGATAACTATAATTATTGTTAATAGTAGCACTAGTAGTATTGTTATTGTTATTATTATTTTTGTTGTTATTATTATTATTATTAATATTAATATTATTATTATTGTTGTTGTTGTTGTTGGTTGTTGCTGTTATTGTGATTATTTTCATAATCATTATTATTTTTGTTATCATCATCCTCATCCTCATCCTCATCATTATCATTATTTCTGTTGTTATTATCATAATTATTATTTTTATTGCTATTGTTGTTGTTGGTATTGCTGCTGTTATTGTTAGTGTAGATATTACTGCTATTATTAAATATGTTTAGTTTTCTAATGTCATCATCATCATTTTAGTCATTATTGGTACTGTTATTCTTAATGTTCGTGATATTATGAATTGTTGATGTTTTTTTTTATTATTATTATTATTTTTTTTTTATTATTTCAAAATTTATTAATATGATCATGATCCATGCTAGAGCATTGAGAAAAAATATTTATATTTACACATGGTGGATCTCCTTAGTAAGCAAACATAGGTATGGAAACAACAAAAATAAAGAGAAATGCATCAAGAAACAGGCAATGAGAGATAATGAAATAAATGTGTATTGTATATGTATATGTATATGTATATATGTGTGTGTGTGTGTGTGTGTGTGTGTGTGTGTGTGTGCTTTAGATTTTTTACTTATTGGTATTTTTTGGTCATCATATACGATAAATTCACTATAGTTACTGTGTATTGTTTAACCCTTATCTGACGGGTAGTATTCATAGTGGCCCGGGCCTTGCTGCCGGGGGCTTATATCATCACCCTAGCATGCGTGACCACTCATGCCAAATACTAGCATCCCATGCCGTTTCTTCGTAATACTACGAAGATATGTTGTATTTTCAGATTTCATTATTTTCTAAAGTCTCTACTTGCCAAACTTCCTGATAAATCGAGACTGAAGGGTATTTTTGTTGTTATATAGACTCCATAGTTGATCATTATTCGGTCTATAGTCTGAATAAAATAAGCAGTGTGCGGCATCATGGAGTTGAAATCATCCGTTTGATGCATTTTTTTTGTTTGTTGCATGGTAAAAATGAGAGTGTTAAAACCGACTTAATCACACTTTCACTGGCAGAAAAATAATCTTTTGCTGTGATTGTAACAAAAAAAAACTCATGGCATGTCCATACATACTCTATGGCATGTGCGTACGTGCCCCCCGGCAGATGGTCCAGCCATGCCATGGCATGTGCATACATGCCACCCGTCGGCAATGGGTTAATTTTTGATTGCTTAATGTGGGAAATTTGTAGCATTTAAAAATATTTATGTAGAATTGTTTTGTCAGATGCAGAAAACATTTATTTCATTTAATTATGATATACTTATTATGCTAAAATGAATGATAAATCTCAAGGTTTACCTGATTAATGGAGATGACCTTTACTTAAACTTTATTTTATATGATTATGTTGCCCTTTAATTGGATCTTAGAATTTTTTTTTATTATTTCATCATTAACATTTTTATTATATATATTTTTCTTTCTTTCTTTCTTTCTTTTTCTTATTTTTTTTTTCTTTTTTTTTTTTTTCTTTTTTTTTCTTTCTTTTTCTTTTTTCTTTTTTTTTCTTTTCTTTCTTTTCTTTCTTTCTTTCTTTTTTTATGTAGTCAGAGCTGTAACCAGGAAAGGAATATAAAAATAGGCCAGAATGTATTGCTATAACACTTTCATGCTTAATTGATGAACCAGATTTGATAGTATCCTATTTTTAATGGTGTATATAGTTCATTTAGGATTTTATATAATTCAGCAATAAGTATTTTCAGAATTAATAGTTTGATATTTTATGATCAGTAACTCTAATGCCAGGTTGTGACACAAAAGATTGATGGTATTATGTCTTTTATGTCTAGCTAGCAGAGGAGGGAGGAAGGCACTGGAAAACAAATTAACATTAAAAGATAGCATTACATATTACCCATATATTAAAAAAGATAATATACTTCACTCCCCATAAGGTGAGGGAGGAAACACACAATATAACAGGATATTCATCATCA
>NC_051388.1:42750127-42762627 GCF_015228065.2 Penaeus monodon | reverse complement strand
AAATGTGTTATAAATGAAAGCCATAGGTTTGATTTCAATAGTACAAATAAACTTATGGGTCTAATTAGGGAACTGGTTAATTGTTGAAATGATACACATTGGTTGTAAAATCAGTGTGTAATATCAGAAAGTAATTTAGCTGCCAGGTTTCATATCTGTTTTTTAGAAGGATAACTTGCCTTTTGATCAAACTCAGCACTTTGCTCATATATCATTTGATCAGCTTATTTTTGAATAGTGGTTAGATGAATGACAACATACTAGGTAATTATAGCCAGAAGAACTTGACTTCGTATAAGAGAGATCCTTCCAATTCAAGTTTATTACTCTTAACAATTTGCTTAGTCTCGTATTTTATATCATCTCTTTCTCTCAAGTTTTCTTTTTATCCCATATTTTCTCTGTAAAAGCTTCTATGCTTTCTCTCTGTTTATTATCATCTTCCTTTCTGTCACTTTATACATTTTTGCTTGCTTTCTCTCTCTCTCTCTCTCTTCTCTCTCTCTCTCTCTCTCTCTCTTCTCTCTCTCTCTCTCTCTCTCTCTCTTCTTTCTCTTATCTCTCTCTCTCTCTTCTTCTCATCTCTCTCTCTCTCTCTCTCTTTCTCTATCTTTTCCCCTTTCTCCTCTCTCTCCCCTTCCTTTTTTTCCTCTCTCCTTGGCTTCTCTCCCATTCTTCATTCTGCCTTCTTTTACTGTTTACCCTTTTTGACGGGTTGCAAATACCCTTTCCCTTTTTGTTATTGTATTGTAGTAGATTCCAAGGTCATCTAAGTGATTTATCCTTCTAAATCGATATTAGTTAAAAATAATACTATCCCTTTTCTAATTAGGGAATCACTGGTTAATAAGTACAATTGTTGTAAAATTGTGGTAATCGTTGTCATAAAAATAGGATCAAATAGATGACATTGATCATTTGATATTCAGGTCAGTAATATACTTGCTTTATAAGGAATCTAATTCTTATTAATACATTTATATATAATATATATTAGTATATATATATGACTTTATATATGGTATGATGTATTATGATACCATAGACATTTTACCTTCTACTCAAAATAAATAAAGTTAAATGACATAGCCAAGCTTACAAAGATACAAACTAACACTTATCAATAAGAAAACTAATTGTGAATAATTACATGTGAAAATCATAAGTAATATCAGAAATAATGCTGCAGTATTATATGTTTTTGACAATAACTTGACTATGATATTACATATTGCTCATATATAGTTGATAGTCTTATTATTATATCTTGTTAGATTATATGCCAAATAAATATTATACCAAATAAACTTGACTCTATAAACAAATTTCAATTCTAAGTACATACCTTAAACATGAAGATATTTAATTTATATCATGTTATTCCTCTCAAGTTTTCTATTATCAATATTTTATTAGTAAAATGCTCATAGTTCATATCGTTTATTATATCTTACATTTCTGTATTTATACATTTTTTTTTTTTATCATTACCTCTCTATATCATCATAGGTTATATTCATATCATATCACTCTCATATAATATATATTTATCTACTTTCTTCTCTTTATCACTTTTATTGCTCTCTTTACACTTTCATTATACTTTCTCTTTATTACTCTCTCTCATTTTATTTTTCTCTATTATCTCTCTCTCTCTTCTTTCTATCATGATTTACTCTCATATTCTTTTATTATATTATTCTCAGTTATATATCTCTCTTTTTTATTCTTCCTTTTCTCATATTATACTACTCTATATTTATATATATTTCGCATATCTATATACTGGCTCTTCATGCTTTCATTGCTATAGACTGTTTCACTGTGTAAAATTGATTGTTGCAGTGGCTAAAATGACCTAGATGTTGTTTAAGAAGATATAATTTAAGATTAGAATTGCAATATTATAATAAATATATTATGTCCATCTTATAACTATGATATTATTAACATATATTATATCTTTATAGAGTTGTATTAATGTGTTGTCTCTAGTGCGATAATGCCTTACTGGTGGCTGTCATGTTTGAATCTTGCCTGAGATGTAATATATAAGGAACATTAGGAAGTATGACAATGTGGTAGTACGAATGGCAAATGTAGTAGTGTTTATTTACTGATGTGATTGTGTTTTGGGGTTGTCATTACCAGTATATATGGGAGGTGATTATATATATATATGATCACATTATTCTAAATATAGAAGTATATTAATATATGTAGTATATATTATATATATACATATACACATCCTCACACACACACACACACACACATCTGTTACACATCACACCACCTACACACTACACATACGATACACATCTCACAAGACACTCACACACACACACCCACCACCACACACAACAGAGACGGACACAAAGCACACACACACACACAACACACACACACAACACCAACACCACACACACAGAACACACACACACACATATACACTATATACATACTATACATCATCACAATCATATTCTAAAAAATTATCTATCAAATGTGTACATCTTTATATATGTATATACATATATGTAGTAATATTACATGTTATTCAATATAGTACATATATATATACATATATTAATAATATAAATAATATAATATATATATAATATATATGTCAAATATATATCATCAACAATAATTATATATATCAATATTACATTAATAATATTATAATAAATACTAATATATAAAAATAATTAGATATATAATTGATATATAAAATATAATACATATAATAAATAATTATATACTATATATAATATATATATAATATATTAATATATATTCATATTATATATCATCTAATTATATAAATATATAATATATATGATATATATATATAATATTTAGATATATATATAATATGATATATATTATTGATACATATATTAATATATATATTATATATGATATTATTATCTATATTATATCTATTATATATATTATTTATATATGCATATTACTATATATATGATAGCTCATATTATATATTATAGATATATATGATATATCATGATTTATATTAGTATATATTATATGGATATAGAAGATAATATGATTATAGTAGATAATATAATATATATATTATATATTATATGTATATATATAGTATATCTAATAGTATATATATATATATATAGTATATATATATATATATATATATATATATATATTGATATATAGTTATATATATTATATAAATACATATAATATACATACTATATATAAATAATATTATATATATATATACATATATATCATAATATATATATACATAATAATCACACACACACACACACACACACACACACACACACACACACACACACACACACACACACACACACACACACACACACACACATGTATTCATATATATGAACATCATCTTTGATCATTGTTTCTTTAACCCAATGCTGCTGCAAAAATGCAATGTTTATTATGATACTGTTTTGTGAAATGTATCTACACATAAATGGCTCCATAATTGTTCAGACACCAAAATGTCAATTTTTGGTCTTGCTAGTCTATGTAACATCATCTGGTTTTTGCCCTTCCTTGAGTTTTGGGAGAAATGTTAATAATAGTACTACTAGCAATATGACATAAAATAAAATATATAAAAAAGTGTAGGAAAAGTGTAAACAGGTGAGGTAGGTAGGATTAGGAATTAACTCTATAATGACCAAACACTTGTGAAGCCATTCATGTATAAATACAATTGATAAACTAAACTCTCTGTGGGTATGGCATTTACATACATGCCATCCCCAGTGGCACTGGGCTAATGAAGCAATGTAACAAATGAAAATAACATATGGATTTAAGACAAAACTATGGTAATGAGAGTTTGAGTACATTACAGAGAGCGAATGAGAGTGAAAGAGTAATTCCGTTTGAGTGAATGGTGGGTAAAAACTAAGTATGTAGAATGCTATGAAAGGTCAACTTAATATAGGAAGTGAAAGGGAAAATGTATGAGAGAATCATGAGAAGTTATGTAATAGATAGAGGATGAATATAATAGTTTTTAGTTAAATGAATTGATAAATATGAATGAATTATTGTGTGAATGAATTGACATTCATTTGAGTGTGTGTTGCATGTTTGTTTTTTGATCATGGAACTTAAACAAACATGACCTTTTTCATACAAATATAATCCCTTTTCCATACAAAGATTGCTAATATGTAGTAAATAGCAGTTAGTAGAATGATGATGAGAGTGACTGGAAAATCTTTATCTAAAATAAAATTACCTTACAAATTCAATCAAAATGAGAAAATAGTAACCTTCAGTTAAGCGTGAATCTGCAAGATTACATTTTTCAAACCATGAATTTCTTTTGCAATTTTAAGTTTTGCAAGAAGGTGATAGATCAATCTAGTAAATACTATGTATTAAAAAGCATTAACTTTTTAAATGAAAAAAAGCAACTTAGTAATTGCTCCTTTCAGTAAGAAGAGTTATCAGAATTACAGACCTCCAGGCTTCACTTTGGTTCTTGTCTGCATGAGAAATGCATGATCTTTTTTATACAAGTGTTAGTTAATGAGTGATCATGTTTTTGTCATTTATCAGTGTTTGATTACTTTTTACTACTTGTTTCTTTTCAAGATAAAGCAAAGTTATTTTGTGCTTTTTGGCAAAATATGCTTATTTTGTTTAGTTGCTCCTATATTGTAGTATAGTGTATTCATGATTATGGATTTTTTTTTTTTCAGAACTGAAGAGTGCTGTATCCCCATTTAACAAACTTATCTTTTGAAGACAGTTTCTCTTGTCTTCTTTTGATACTAAAAATGAAGGTCCTGAAGTGATTCTTGTTTGAAAGCTGGAGATACTGTGGGATAATTCCTCAATTTTATTTCTTCTTTCAGTCCTTAATTGCCTGCGTTTATCGGCTTCAGAAGTGACGCTAAAATTAAAAACTGGTAAGGACTTTTATCTTCCCCTTTATTTTCCATTATCTTTGTTGATAATAGTCACATGTGTGGTATTTTCCTATACTTTGCTTGGTTAGTATAAGTTAACCCAATGCCTAAGGGCATAGTACTTATGTACATGCCATGCCCATTTTGAGTTTACTTTATTAATTGTTTATACACATAGATGGCTGCACTTATACTAAGTCACCAATGAGCCAATTATGAGTACAGCCTGTCTTGACCATCTACCCTTTTCCTTGATTTACAAAAATATTTTACGATATCTTATTTTGTTGTTACTAATGTTTATAACATTATAGTAATTATAATGTGTATAATAAAAATAACAGCATAGATATTCATAACATTAGCAAAAAATAAATTTTTCCTGCCAATTCAAGGAAAGATGAAATCAGGTAAGGTCACAAGGTCTACTTTGTGGCTAAGCACTAGCAGAGCCATCTATGTGCAGAGACATTTCACAAAAAAAGAAAAAAAAAGAAAAAAAAAAGCACAGCATTTTCCCAGCAGCATTGGTTTAAGTCAGAACCCTGTAATAGCTCATCCTAGGGCCATCCTGGGGAACTGCCCAGTTCTTTCAACCACTAAGAACTGAACTTAATGAGAATAGCAAGAAAATATTTATCAGATGAAGTTTATATGTAGTTATGTACACAAAAGTATACAGTAGCATACATTTATAAGAATACATAGTACACTTTTCTTTTGAAGATATAGTACACTCTTATATTGTTTAAAGTTAACAGAGTTATGTAAGCTGTAGTTTTACAAAGTGACTTTTATATGCTGTTACACTAATGAATATTGTAAGTAATCTTACAATATTTTTATGAGTTAGTATTTAAAATTACAGAAAAATAATCATAAGCTTTACTGAACTTGACTGAAATGTTATGCTAAATAAAATTTTTGACCTTCCTTGTGTTTATCATCTCATCAGCAGATGCAGGGATTCAGCAGCGAGTGCAGCAGTACTTGGCTACTCCAAACAACTCGGATGTGTTGCGTACTGCCATAACCCGAGATGATTTGCAAGGGGTAAGACACATCAAGGCCAAGAAATCATCGAGCCGAACACCACCAGAGCAATCATCATCCACACCTCCATCTCTCCCCAGCCCTACACTTTCAGATGCCTCAGACCGTGCAACCATCAGCCATGGCTCAAACCACACGGCATCTGAGAATGGTATACACGTGAAAGATAGAACTACAGCGGAAAATGAGCGCAACAAGCAGAAGCCCAAAAATGAAGCATACTTGATGACAGGTGATCTGATCTTGAATCTCTCACGGACTTCCCACGATCCCAGTTGGCTTCCGCAGCAGAGAACTGTTGATGATTTAAGAAAGTCAGGTAGCTGTAGTGTCCCTACGAGTCCTAATGAAACATACTTAGGTGGTGGCAGGCTAGCCAAGCATGAAGTGGGAAGTCCGCAGAGTTTGTGTTCGCCGGTCTCAGCTGACAGTAATCCTAGCGGTGTGCAATTTACTTATCCCCCAACTAGCACGGCAGTGAGAATATCCAAGTCTGAGGACCATTTACAGTATCAGAAGGATAATATGTGTGCTGTTAACATAGAGCTTGATGATGATGTTACGTCTTCACTAAACACGCTGCTAGATACCCGTGATGACCCCAGTAATTCCCCTGTCCCCAGTGAGGAGTGTGATCATCGCATTGTGTGGACATTCAATGCCCCAACTTCCCCAGGTAGTGTTCATTCAAGTCATGACTCTGATAGCCCATTGATTCGGTCACCCTCCCCTACTTCCCCCCAGTCTCCCACCTCCTCCATGCAGTACTCATGTAGTGGAGTGTACGATAAAATGTGTAGTGGCCGAGATTCCTTAGGCAGCTCTAACCGATCAGAGAATGTGTGCTCTAATAGCTCTAGCCTAACTAGTCCGGACACTGATGTGCCTGATGAACTTGAGTGGGACGATACAACGCCAACATTACAAATCCCTTCTGCTCATGCCAACGGTTTTGGTGCCAAAGATTTACTTCCTAATGGACATAATATGGGGGGTGTAATGACAACTGAAAGTAGAAGTCTAGTCACTGATAAAGCCAAAGTAAGGAAACAGGATGAAAATCGCATTGTGATACGAGTGGAAGGCCCTGACATGAACAGCTCAAGAAGAAGACCAACGCAGTTAAGCCGAGGCGATGAGCAGATACATCATGACCCACAGGACAGTTATGATGCATCGTGTGACCCCGACCTGACCCCAACTAACACAAGGCCTCCCACACCTGGGTCAGGCACTCTGTCCCCAGATACCCTTGCCTACCAGGAGTTGCGTGAATCTGAGGATGAAATTACCTGTCTTTCAGAAGAGGATGCAGGCAAGACCTCCATTCGCACCTCAAGTACTACTTCTCCTCCTCTCAGTGAGGATGAATCAGATATTGACTCCCTACACAGCTTCCACTACAGTCCTAAGGCAGTAGACATCCCATCTGCAGTCCGGCTGGCCAAGAGGCTGATCTCCCTTGATGGCTTCAAGAAATCAGATGTATCTCGCCATCTGTCAAAAAAGTAAGTGAATTTGAAAGGGGTTCTTGTAAATCTGCAATTAGGATATACATTTTTTTTTCCATAACCTATTTTACTTGAACTGTGTTGCTTCCTGTACTGGTTTGTATTAAGTCAACTCAAGCTGTATTTGTGTTATATATCTAGGGAGAGTCATAGTATGATGAGGAAATACTCTTTTGTTGGTCACTTAATGAACCTTTACACCTTGTGTTGCTAGTTGGGCTGCAAATATTTGTATATCTCTTGCTCTAATCTGTTAAAAATATATAGTTGAGTAACATCACCTCTCATGCTTCCCTTCCATACATTATCATATATTTACTTCATGTACTCTATCAACAAAAGAGATTATACCTTAAAAAGAGTAAGAAGTATCAAGTAAGGGCTTCATAATTGATTGAGAAATAGTTGGATGTAAGTACATTTTAGCATGAGTATTTCAGAGTGAAGAAAGAGAATTTAGGATAATACAATTGCTCTTCCAAGATTTTATTAGTTTGAGGTTAGCTTCTATCACAGTAAAAAAAAAATAATAACAATAAAGTGCTATATGTAGAAAATACTTCAAGTCTGACTTAGAGGGATACTAAGCCAGTGACCCCATATGAAAGGGGCCCCAACAATACAGGGTGAATAGACCATAGATATTGCATATTTAAACTTAATACAAAACAGTGTGATTGATTGCTTAGCACTATAACCCCACTACATTCTTTTAACCTATGCACTGTGCCAGGCACCATGGAGTAGCTTATCATGCATTTGCTCTTTGTGCAAGCTGGATGGGCCAGTTTGGCATTTTCAGTATCTAACAGCTAGCCTATATCTCCTCAATCCAACATTTGGATAACGAAGCAAAAAGCAAGCTACTTCTGTGGTGCAACCAAAGTCAGTTGAATTATTAATTAATACATTCAAGTAATGCTATATTATGACTTCACAATAGGAAGATATATTACATGATGAATTTCCAAGAGTTGCTTTTCATAGCTGACAATTATAAATATAGAAAAGGTATATTTTTAGGGGTCTCTGTAATAAGCTGGTCATTATGACTTAAATGATTGTTCAACCATCATATTGGCTTACAGAGTTAGAAAAAGAGTGTGAATGAGAGAAATATAAACAATGTAGATGTGAGAAGACATTTGTTAATAGAGTGAATGTAATCAGATCGATGCACTTTCTCCTTTACTTCTTTCCACCTCATCCTCTTCCAGAGCAAGGATTTATATTTTTGTATTGTCACAAAATTAAGGTTTATTTGTAAGATCAATATTACTAACAAAATTGGTAACAAAAAATTTTTATTAGTAGATTGTATTACTTAGTATTACTTCTATTTAAGTATATGTTCAACAATTTACCTGTAAAATTTTGGAAACAGTATATGTCATTATTAGTTCTCCATAATAATGACTATGCGTCAATAAGGTTTGTAGTTTGATAAAGAATACTTCAGATTCATAAGTTATGGTATTTTATTATAGTTTTAAGTATTTGATTTTAATTATAGGCAATATCTATGGCTACTGTATCAGTGTTAGTACATGCTCTCTGTGTGGAGCAAATATTTGCTAACTCAACATCATGTCTATTACTATGCTCTAAGCAAGCTAATCTAATCAAACTCATCCTATCCTATCCCATTCTTTCCTAACCTAACCTTATTTAGTAATATCTACATCACAGAGATTGCATATTCTTGCCTCATCTTTAACCACTTAATGGCTATCCCCTACCATTAAGCTAAAGCTGCTGTATGTCCCAAAGAGTTAGCCATTTCCATTATTAGGTATGTTACTGTTGAAAGATTTTTGATGAATTTCAATATATTCAGCAAATTTCTGGAAATGTTATTTTTTATTATTATTTTATATTATCATGCATACACATTCAAATAAACACATTCACACATAGGCAAGCAAGCACCCACATATGCATGCACCCACCTTAGCAAGCACCCACCCTTGTACCCACTTGTACACACTTTTCTGACACCTGCCATTTAGTAAATTTTTTCATGATGTGACACATGTCAACCAGATCCAATAGTTAAAAAGTGTATTAGGTGTCTGACTTTGGCTTTGTGATAAAGGATACCAAGGAGGCAAGGCTGTATTGACCTTTTTTTTTTATATATATATCATCTGCCTTATTGTGAGAAAATTGAAGGTTGTGTGTGTGTGTGTGTGTGTGTGTGTGTGTGTGTGTGTGTGTGTGTGTGTGTGTGTATATATATATATATATATATTATATATATATATATATAATATATATATAATATATATATTATATATATATATATATATATATAAGTATTATATATATATATATATATATACATACACATATACATATACTTACACATATACACATATACTATATATACATATATATATATATATAATAATATTATATATATATATATATATATATATAATATATATATATATATATATATATATATATATATCTATATGTATATGTATGTGTGTTATATATATATATGTACTATATTATATATATATATATATATATATATATATATATAATATATATATATATATATATACTTATATATAATATATATATATATACATATGCATATATACATATATACATATATACATATAGACATATGATTATAAATATATCATATATAAATATATCATCATCTATACACATATAATTATAATACGACATATTATATTATATAAATAATATAGCATATATATATATAATATATATTATATATATATTATATATATAATATAGTATGTATATATGTTATATGTATAATATATATTATATATGCATATATATATATATATATATATATATATAATATATATATATATACATATATACTATAATATAATATATATAATATTAAATAGTGTGTGTGTGTGTGTGTGTGTTATATGTATATATGTATTGTATATGTATATATTGACGTGTAATGTATATATGTATGTTATATGTATATGTATATGTATATATGATATATATATATATATATATATTATATATATTATATATATATTAATATATATATAATTTATATATATATGGTTCAGCATATACATATTCATCTATAGCAGTTGCATACATATATACATATACATATAACATAATATATACTATACACATACGTATTATACAATATGTATATGTATATGAATATTGTATATGTATCAAATATATATGAAGGATTTCAGATAGATAGATGATAGAAGATAGTAGATTATTAGAGTATTATATATAAATACTGTGTGGTTGCAATTGTATGTATATTATTCTAAACATTATTACTCAAAATGCTCATCATAAATCTCCTGGCTTCTTCAGCAATGAATTCAGTCGGGCAGTTGCAGAGGAATATCTGAACTATTTTGATTTCCGGGGTGACACCCTGGACAAAGCCCTTCGGAAATTCCTTGACAAATTCTGCCTAACTGGTGAGACACAAGAGAGAGAGCGTGTGTTAGTCCATTTCTCCAGGAGATATCTTGACTGCAACCCAGGCACTTTCAACTCCCAAGGTATAGATTGAAAAAGGCCCATGTAACTTATGTAGAGTTAGGTTTCGATTTTTATTCTTTTTTCTTTTTACTTTTTAAAACACTTTTTGTGCTTCTTTTATTTAAGATTTTCTTTTTACTTTTCTTTTTCTTTTTGATAAGATTTATATTATGACATATTTAGATAATGAAGATTTGTTACTCCATTGAACATGATTTGTTTAAATCTATAGACAATGATTATGCAATAAATTTGGGCAATTGATAGAGACACTAATTTTGTAATAAATGTGGCAGATGCTGTTCACACACTCACTTGTGCTTTGATGCTACTGAACACGGACTTGCATGGGCAAAGTGTAGGGCGGAAGATGACTTGCAATGAATTCATCGACAACCTCGCAGATTTGAATGATGGAGAGAATTTCCCCAGAGAAGTGCTCAAGTCCCTCTATCAAGCCATGCGAAGCCAGCCTTTGCAGTGGGCTACGTAAGTAAACCATTTTTTTTTTTTTTTTTTTTTTTTTTTTTTTTTTTTTTTTTTCTTTTTTTTTTTTTTTTTTTCTTCTTCTTCTTCTTCTTCTTCTTCTTCTTCTTCTTCTTTTTGTCTGATTAACCGTAGAGTGAGGTGTTTTGATTTTCTTTACTAATAAATCCATAGATTATCAAAAGTAGAGTTGAATGAGAATGTATCAGAGTGTTGGTTGAAAGAACAGAAAATAGTGGTAAGAAGCGACTGTCTTAAATTTCTTGCTGATCTCTGAACCCAGTTTGTCATTTACTCAAATTACAGCAGGTTTGTCTCTTGTCTTTTTCCATTGCGCTGTTTGTCTTAAACTCTGCACCTCAGCAAAGCAGACTTGTGTGTCGAATCAGTGGTGAAACACTATGGATATGTTGATGTCAGGTTGAAGTATGTATTTAATTCTTAGGTGTTGTTGTATGATGAGCCTTGTAATTGTTTTATTTGCTTTAGCATTCTGTGGACAAAGTCATTGTAAGTTTGGTTTTATCTCTTTACACATATGTTTATTTATGAGCCTGCTTGTGAAAATCTTTTAAAATATGATGATGGAAATTGGGAGAAAAAGAGTGAGTGTAAATGGAAAGAAGCAAGTTAGTAAGTTGATATGTATTTCATTAGTAGAGTAAATGTACAGTAAGCAGTAGATTATAAAAGGTAAAGTACCTGGCTTAATAGTTAAATATCAAGTAGAAATATATACACTGTAAGAAGGTCTGGATGAAGTTGTATGAGCAATTGACAACTAGAGCTTATGAAATATATGTGTGTAGAATTAGAGAGAGGAAGAGACAGAGAGGGAGGAAAGGAGGGAGAGAAAGAGAAAGAGGGAGGGAGGGAGGGAGAGAAAGAGAGAGAGAGAGAGATGGAGGGAGGGAGAGAAAGAGAGAGAGAGAGAGGAGGGAGGGGGGAGAGAAAGAGAGAGAGAGAGATGGAGAGAAGG
>NC_051388.1:42727627-42737627 GCF_015228065.2 Penaeus monodon | reverse complement strand
TCATTGTTTTTTATTGTTCATATTGTTATTATCATTATCATCATCATTATCATAATTATTAATCTTTGTCTTCATGAAATAAATGATATCTGTTTATAGAAAATTTAATAGAAATATTTAATATTTTGTGTTAGTTTTCAGTAGATTATTTTATTAAAATGTTAGATTATATATATAGGTATTTAATCTTAGGTAATTACGGTCATTCAATAGATAGTTAAGATTTATATACTATAGATTATTTAGAAGAATTCCTCTGTATTTCCCAGAATAATATCAGCTACTTTCAAGAGCAAAATACCTTTTCACTCCAGCCTGAGATAATTTTGGAATATACATTCATACCTTAGTTGTGTGTTTGCATTGCTGATTGTAAACAAAATTTTATATATTGGATATTAGAAGCAAGAAAAGGTTATCAAGGGAGTTTGTTGAGGAAAATGTTTTGTGAGCCTTACCTGTGCTGTTATAAAGCAAAGGTTTATTTATTTTGAATAACAGGAATGTAAAGTTATTGAATGCATCAGTGTTAGTTAACACAAGTCAAATTGTTCTTCCTCTATGATTTGGAAGAAATATGTGTTTTCCTGTACCTTGCAAATAGAGCAGAAACATAATAAGTATCAGATGAGGGCCACTTAGGTGCAGTTGAGAATACAAGGATCTCAATTGTGTAGTTTCAAATCCTGCCCTAGTCTGAGGTTGGGAAACAGTCTGTCACTACCAAATCTATTCCTTTGAAATAAGACACCATCGCAATCCTTTGAAGGGTGTTCATAACATGAAACCTGATGTGGGTCAGTATATAAAACTTGTCAACACTCTAGTTCTCTAGCTTTGAGATTCTTGTAATCCAACTAATGAGACATTCATCTTTAAATGGTAATATATGAAGCATATTTCAAATAAGTAGACTTAGATATCAATCACTTTATAATGACAATAGACAAAAAGATTTTAAAACATTTGGGCCCATCTTCCCTGGAAAACTTTGTACATACCAAAAGTTATGCAAAAATCAGTTTGAGATTTTTTTTTACCTATCTAAGGTAATGCAAGACAAAAAGCTCACAGTTGTGAAAAGCATAGACTAAAATATATCTTGTTTCTTTATTAATATTATATTTAATCTTTACCATCTTGACATTCAATATCTTTCATGCCAGGTGAAGAGATATAGGACATACGTATATCTTCTCCGATCCCGTTTGACATCGCAGCAGTCTGGCCAGCAAGGAACAAATGCTGGAATAGATGTTGGAGATCTTCCAGTGTTTGAAGCCCGGCCAGCAGGGGAGGGGGCAGAAGGGGGGGAACGTGGGGCCCGGGTTGTACCGCCACCCATCCCTGAGCGGGCACGGCCTGGTGACAGGTACAGTTACCAGCAGGCAGTCCACCATAATGCCTTTCTCTGACCCACTACTGTGTGCTGTGCTGACTACCACCAACTCACTGAATTCTCACACCCTCACCACCCCATCACACCATACCTCACCCTAGCCTCATCTGCCTCATGATTGTAGGGGCATCAAGAAATTGTTTTAATTCTGCTTTGGCTTAACAGGTCAATTGCACTTATTACAGATAAAGAAGGGTTGCCTTGAAAGCATTCTGGGTAAGCCTTAAACTGCCACTGATCCTGAGATAGCATCCCTCCCCAGCCAGTTCTTACATTATTCGCATGGCTATCCTAAACAGTTCATTTTGTATTCAATTGTATAAATAGCTTTTTTTTTTTTTCTTCTTCTTCTTTTCAATATTCATTTAAATGTTTTTAGCATCTGATTTTTTCACTGCTCAAATCCCAACTCAATGTATAAATTTGCTCTTTTGATTTGAGGTATGGTGCAGGGCACTGGGGCTGAAGTATTAGTGTCTTTGGGTGCGTGATCCTCCAGACTGCCTTAAACCCCTTTTGGGACGGGGGCAGTGTCGGCAAGAGAGCTTTACGGAACAGCGTGATTGTGTTTTAGCAGTCATTCTGAGTCATTCAAGGAGCTCCCCCTCTTGTGTTGTATATTTTAGACTTCACTTTCATTATTGTTATTATTTATTTTCTTCCTCATTTTACAGTAAAAGAAAAAAATGTTTTTTGCGTTCTAAAATGGGGGCTGTCCTTACTTGAAACAGTGTGAAGGTTTTGTTGTTTTGTTAAAGGTGACCAGTTTTATGGGTGTGTGTTCAACATGGCTTATAATATATATGGCATTGATAAAATAATAATTCCTTCAAAATTAATATTTGATTTTTTGAAATGATAAATAAACCAAAGAGCCCTGAAGCAATCAAGAAATGCTGGCATAGATAATGTTAATATCTAATTACTCTTTTAATGATTATTGTAATTGTTATTGTTTAATTTAAAGAAGAGTAGATTGCACTTTTTATATGGCTCACAATAATTAAAAGGCAATCAAATTCTTTGGATAATGAAACTCTGGTGCTTTGTGATATTTTTTGTGCAGCTAGATTTTTTCTTCAACTTTATATAATCCGTGACCTGATTTAAAGAATGGTATTCGACTTGAAGCTTTTCTTTGTCTTTCTCTTCTTCCAGATATTTAATTATCTTGAATAATTTTGAGAAATATTCTATATAATTTTAAGGCTATGTGCTTTTTTTTTTTTTTTTTTTTTTTTTTTTTTTTTTTTTTGTGTGTGTGTGTGTGTGTGTGTGTGTGTGTGTGTGTGTGTGTGTGTGTGTGTGTGTGTGTGTGTGTGTGTGTGTGTGTGTGTGTGTGTGTGTGTGTGTGTGTGTATGTGTGTGTGTGTGTGTGTGTGTGTAGATATAAATGAATGTAAAAGGTCTTAATCTTTAGTTGTAATGTACTAACAGTAAACATGCCAAGGCAGTCCAGATGATAAATGGTAATTTATCATTAATATCATTACTAAATACATTCTGCTTGTTATTTACTTTTTTCTTCAATTTAATGCTTCAGGGTTCTTGTTTGCTTTCATGATTATTAAGAATGGTATAAACTGATTCCGGAACAAGTGGAGCATGAAACTCCCTCATAAGATTCAGTCACTTGGCATCTCATTTTTCCGAATGACATTACAGAGAAGGAATGAAGGCATACTAGATTTGTAGTGTATATTTTCCATAGCATTTTTATTTAGCAATGCTTAGAAAGAGGTAACAGATTTTTTATGTTATAGTGTAAATGCATACCAAAGTTGTCCTTTAAGAGAATTACCTTGATCTATTCATTAGTCTTTTGATATATGGATGAAAAAAGCCAAGACACAATTTTGTGTTACACATTTTCTATGAAAATAATTACACCTGATTCTTGATTTCACTG
This sequence comes from Penaeus monodon, assembly GCF_015228065.2. Lineage (NCBI taxonomy): Eukaryota > Metazoa > Arthropoda > Malacostraca > Decapoda > Penaeidae > Penaeus > Penaeus monodon. The sequence goes on along the minus strand of NC_051388.1, from coordinate 42,734,319 downwards.
AGCAAATGAACCAGGAGGAAGATGAGAAATAGATGTTGGAATTGTACTCTAAAACTATTAAAAAATAAAAAATCTTCATAATGTTTAGAAGGATGGCAATAAAAATTTGTATGTCATGTATGATACATAGAGTTATGGACTGTTCTTTGAAATCCATTATTAACTACTTAATATTTTCTTTTACCCAAAAATACATCACAAGACAGCTCACTACTTAGGGTTTCATATTACGTTCAGGATAATGTTTTGACATACATTGATAGATTGTTGAATATTTATATATTTAAGATAACAATCTATATCAAGGCCCATGACTGCTAATTAGCTTGCAAATCTTCAGGTAACTGTATTTTTAATGTAACTGCTAGTTAGTTATTCTCCAAAATACTTGAGAAGATTCATCCTTTCTTTTTTATTCTGAAAGGTATGCTCTTCGATATGAAAAGATGACTTACAGTTTTATGTAAGAGGTACCTGGACATAAGAGTCATGAATTTTACAAGGAATTTCTTAAGAGGGTAATGTTTTTTTATAACAGTATAGTTACTGCTAAGTAGAACAAATGACCTGAAAGATGGTACTATTTCATGCGTGCATAAATAGAAGTAAATTCCATGAATATTTACTTTTTTGCAGTAAGGTACTAAAAACAAAGATGTAAGATATTATTTATGAAATAGGTAAGAAAACAAATGCTCTATGTGTGCACCTTGGTAATTAAGAATCAAGTGTATGTATTTTTTAAATTTAGTATCTGTGATATGTGGTAAACTTCATTATACTTCAAAAGTTATTTTATGTATTGTCTTAGAAGGTTACGTACATTATTGTATAATATCAGTATGTTAACAGACTACCTTATCTGCTTTTTATTCATATAAAGAACAGTATAGATCTATGATTTATGACAATTAATGTACTGTAGTTTGTTGTATGTGGATGTTATTGTTTTATCTTAGGGATCATTTTTGTGGCAAGAGGTTGATACCGAAGTTCCAGTAAATAAGCTTGATGGCCTTGATCTTGAAGTAGACAGATTGTGAAGCAAACGGTAAAAAATAAAAACAAACTGAAGAACACAGAACATATCTTGCTTCCCAAAGAAACTTTGATATTTTTAGATTTAATTGGACATAATGATTAGAATATACTATGTGTGGATTGTAGTCTGTTTAGTAGAGTTGCTATTTGCATTTGTGGGCGTTTTTGGTGTATACAAGGATGTCTGTGAATTTCCAGTAAAAGAAAATAACAGCATGGATGCTATTCCATAATTATTGTAGCAAGAAGAATGAATTCTGATCATAGATTACTTTTAACATCTATCTCTATGTCAAGATAGTTCAGTGGAAGGTATATCTTTTTTCTCTCTCTCCTTTCCCAGTAATGGAGAGTTTATGTTCAGATTTCTAGACCTAGCTGAGCTATTTTCATGTTTTTACATATTATAGACACCTCTTACCACAGAAATTCTGGCCTTGCTGCACAATCATGCCCAGTGCAGAATATACTACCATAAAGCTTTTTTTTGTAGAATGAAAATACAGCTAGGTATGTTAAGTATTCTATGAAGAAAAGTATTATTGTCATGGGGAAACAGAGCAAGATTTATGTCATATTCCTTTTTAAAAGATTCACAATAAAATAAATCCATGTCTATAGAATCAGAGAAAGGAATAGTAATGACAAAAATAATTGGCCATAAACCATACATTACAGTTTGATTTTAAGGGAAGTAGTTTGAGAATATATATATATATATATATATATATATATATATATATATATATATATATATATACTAATCATATTATATATATATATATATATATATCATAATATTATATATATATATATACATAATATATACATACATACATACATACATACTATACATAATACATAATATAATATATATATATATATAATTATATATATATACTATATATACATATATATACAACCATATATATACTATACGTATATGTATATATATATATACATGTAATATATTACGTATATATATATATATATATATATATATATATTATATATATATATATTTATATATATATTACATATACGTATATGTGTGTGTGTGTGTGTGTGTGTGTGTGTGTGTGTGTGTGTGTGTGTGTGTGTGTGTCTCTATATATATATATATATATATATATATATATATATATATATATATATATATATATATATATATATATATATATATATATATATATTGGTACTTGTTTCCCTCCCCAAGGCATTAGCTTTTCTTGTACATTTTTATTGGGTCAAAAAATATTTTTATACATGGTGACATTGTTATTTATTGATGCCAAAAGAGTGCTGTTTATCACTTTATTTGTTTGTATGTATTTTTATTAGTTGTAGAATTTTGTTGTTATGCTCACTTTGAATAAGTGCTCTGCAATAGAAATGTCAGTGATTACATTATTCTTTGTCCCCATTGTCATGTCATTAACAGATGTACTAAGGCTCTCAGGGTGAAAATAAATGCAATGTTAAGATTCTTGGAATACTATGAAAGGAAATGCAATATGCTAGTGCATTAATATGTCAAGTGATCTCATTTGTGTCTCATTAGTGTCTTCATTGTGTAAGTACTTGGATATATGCTATAAATTTCATTGATTTTGAAAGTTTAAACTTCTTGTCACAAAGGAAAAAAGCTGAGGTTCTTCATTTTCAAAGTTTTTGTAAATGCAGTGCCTTGGATGAGCGCTCAATGTACCTTTCTGCATTTAACAATCAGTGTTAAATGTTTTAAAAGATCAGTGTACAATCAATCAGTTTGCATTCAAAGTGGGCATTTTGCATTTTATTTTGCCTTCTGCACCTTTTAATTGCATTGTTTTTATAAAGAGTATAATGTATTTTGATCATTTTCTATTTGATGTAGACGTTCTATGGCATATTTGGCTTGTATCAGCTAAGTTGCGCTAATTGAAGCGTTGTATTTGAAATGCGGCCTAGTGTCATCTCAGTGTTGTCCTCTCAATTCATACATCATTTTCATTATTTTCAACTGGGAATTTGGTTGTTTGTTTGTTTTCTTCTCACACTTTCTTTTTTATTGGCGTTTCAACTTTTCCCTTACGACTCTATGATTACTCTTTGATAACCTTGTTCTTTGTTGTCCTTATTGTCTTTCTCTCTCTCTCTTTTTTCCCCGCCTTCCCAAATCATCATCAGCATGATCATTATCATCACCATCATCATTGTCATCATCACAATCACCATCACCAACACCACCACCACCACCATAACCATCATTTTTCATTTGTTAGATCGCTTCTTGTTCACTTCTCATGTCCCTCCCGCTTAGTATTCCTCCATCATCCTGACAGCTAGCATCAATATGGTTACTGAAAATGTCCTGTTTTGATGTAAGGTATCAGTAAGGCTCCTTTGCACCAATGGATGATGATAATGTTGATGCTCTTGACTAGCTACTTGTTGCAGAGGTAGGCGTGTGTGTGTGTGTGTGTGTGTGTGTAGTAGTGATAAATGTAGTGATATTGTTGAGTGAATAAGTATGGAATTGTGTTCTGAATGTTCTCTTGAGGTCACAGTGGCATTGCTACTTTTATATTCTTTTTGTTTTCCTTTTTTCATATTTGTTAATCTGTGAAGGAAATAATCCTCTCCTTTTAAGAGAAAAATATGTGTATATATATATATATATATATATATATATATATATATATATATATATATATATATATATATATATATATAATAATACATACATACATACATACATACATACATACATACATACATACATATATATATATATATATATATATATATATATATATATATATATATATATATATATATACACATAAACATATATATTTATACACACAGACACACGCACCCCTCACCAAACCACACCACACACACGCGCACACACACACACACACACACACACACACACACACACACACACACACACCAAACCACACCACACACACAAACATGACACACACGCACATGCACACACACGCACATACACATGGGGGTTTGGGGTTTGGGGGGGGGGGGGGGTTTTTTATTTTTTAAAAATTTTTTTAAAAAATTTTTTTAAAAATTATGTATTGTATGTATGTATGTATGTAATACATGTTTGTATGTATGTATGTGTGAAAAGGTATTGATGTATAGTAACTTAGCTTATATATTGCTGTATATGATATTTATTATATTTGAGTGATATTGTATATATTATATATAGGTATGTAGTATGTATGTATTTTGGGGTAGTGTGTTGTTGTTGTTGTGTATGTTGTATGTAGTATGTGAGGGTAGGTATGTAGTATATATTTTTATAATATATTAATTTATATATATATATATATATATAACAAAATTTTTAAAAAGGTTATTCTCAAGATTAACAAATGAAAAAGGGAAACAAAAAATATAAAGTGGAAGCACTGTAACCTCAAGAGCATCAAAACCCCAAATTTATTATCCAAAATTTATACATTACACTAAAACCCAAAAAAAAGTATTGAAAGTAGTAGTAAGGAAAAATTATATATATTGGTGAAAGGGCTATGTATTAATAGAAGGAATTTTAGAAATTTGATGTAGTGTAGGAGATGGAGGAATAAAGGGGAGGGAATGAGAAGTAACAAGAACGGATTAAATAAAATATGTTTGGTGGTGGGGGGTTGGTTTTGGGGGGGGTGGAGAGACAAGATGATGTGATGATAAGGACATGGATGATGATTTGGGAGGCGGGAAAAAGGGGAGAGAGAGAAAGGACAAAAAGGGGACCAACAAAGAACAAGGTTATCAAGAGTAAATTAGAGTCGTAGGGAAAGGAACGCAATAAAAAGAAAGTGTGAGAAAAACAAACACCAAATAGTGGAAAAAAAGGGGAAATGATGATGAAAGAGGACAACATGAGATGATAGGGTTTTAAGCTTGATTAGGCAAAGTGAAAAGAAATATGCATGATGTCTATCAAAGAAAAGGAAAAACATTATACTCTTTATAAAAAATCAATTAAAAGTCGAAGTAAATTTAAATGCAAAAACCATTTGATGAAAAGAGAGACACGATTTGTGAAAAATTGAAATGATGTTAATGGAAGGACATGGTGGACCAGGATTTGCATTTCAAAAACTTGAAATGAAGCATAGCTTTGTTCCTTTGTGACAAGAAGAAATTAAAATCATGAATTTTATAAAATCAATACTTAAAATGAGACAAATGGACACAAAATGGCACACATTTAATGCAAGACATATTGCATTTCATTATGTTATTCCAAAATCTTAACATTGATTATTTTCAGGAGCCTTAGTATCCAATGGACATGCAATACAAAGAATAATTAATCACGACATTTCTATTGAGACATTATTCAATAATAAAACAAATCTAAAACAATAAAAATACAACAAACAAATAAAAATGATAAAAGCACTCTTTTGGATTCAATAATAATAACAATTTTCACCTGATTGAAATATTTTGACCTCAATAAAAAATTGTACAGAAAAAAGCTACTGCTTGGGGGGAAACAGTACCAAATAATAAAATTATACATATATAAAAAAATAAAACACTATATCATAATATAATATATGATATATATATGATAATTATATATATTAGAGACCACAAACCCCAAACAAAACACAAACAACAAACCCAAATAACAAAATAGAAATATGTAATATATAAATAAATATATAAAAATTTATATATACAATTAATATAATATAATATATATTATATTATATATATATATATATATATATAAAATATATATTATTATGTAAGTTTTAATATGTATTATTATGTATATATATGATATTAATATATGTATATGTATTTTATATGTATATGTATATATATATATATATATAATATATAATTTTTATATATATATTAGAATATATTATTATTAATATGTATGTATGTATGTATGTATGTATAATGTATTATTGTATGTATGATGTATGTTTTGTTGTATGTATGTATGTATTTGTATGTTTTGTATGTTATGTATGTATGTATGTTTTATGTATTAAATTAAAATATATATATTATATATATAATATATTATATATTATATATATAAAATATAATAGATATTATATATATATATATATATTTATATATATATATATATATATATATATATATATATAATATATATATATATTATTAAAATAATATATATAATATAAATATATTTATATATATATATATATAATATATATTTTAATATATATATATATATATTATTAAATATAAAATATATATATACTAATACATACTACAAATACATACAACAAAACTACAACACCATATCATACAACATACAACAACATACATATATATATATACATACATACAACATACATAATACATACATACAATATATAAAAATATAATATATATAGATATATATATATTATATAATATATATAAATATAAAAATATATATATATATATATATATTATATATATATATATATTTATATATATATTACATATACGTATATGTATATATGTGTGTGTGTGTGTGGGGTTTTGTGTGTGTGTGTGTGTGTTGTTTGTTGTCTCTATATATATATATATATAATATATAATTATATATATATATATATATATATCTATATATATATATATATATTATATTTTTATTA
>NC_051388.1:42717627-42722627 GCF_015228065.2 Penaeus monodon | reverse complement strand
GTTGGGGGTTTTGGGGTGATGGTTGTTGTATATTAAATGTATGGGATGATAATATTTATATATTTTTAACAAAAAAAAAAAAAAAAGAATAAGGAAAAAGAAAAGGTTTAAGGGGTAATATAGATTTTAAAAAGAAAATTTTAAAAATAAAAAGAAATTAAAAAAAAAAAAAAAACCAATTTTTCCCCTTAAAAAAGAAATGATTAAAAATTGAAGGAAAACAAAAGGGGATTAAATACAACCCCAAATTGGACTTAGGAACAAGCCAAATTCCAAAAATTTACTCAAAAAAAATATCAAAAACAAACCAAAAAAAAGCAATTAAAAGGTGCAAAGGCAAAATAAAATCAAAATGCCACTTTTGAAATAATAATTTTTGGACTTTTTTTAAAAAACATTTACACTGTTGAATGCAAAAGGGGAACTTTTGAGGGAAACCAAGGACGCAAAAAAAATTTAAAAAATGGGGAAATGTTTTTTTGTGAAAGGTTTAAAATTTCAAAATAAGGGGAAATTTAAATATAAAGAAAAAAAGAAAAACCCAAGGACAAAAAAAAAGACATTACAATTAATCATAGAAGTTTCTTTAAGGGATTCCAAGCATTTAAAAAATTTGCAAAAACACCCAAACCTTGAATTGAAAATGATGAAATGGGGACAAAATAAGTAAAATCAACATTTTCATTAGAGAAAATTTATTAAAACCCTTCCAAAATTCTAAAACAATAAAATACATACAAAAAAAAAAAGGGATAAAAGTCGGCAAATAAAATAAACTTTTGTAATGTTAAAATATTTTTTAAAACCCAATAAAAGGGAAAAAAATAATGCCTTAAGGGAAACACCCCAAAAAAAAAAAAAAAAAAATTTAAAATATAAATATTTTTTAAAAATAATTTAAATAATAATTATAATAATATAAGCCCACACAACAACACAAAACCCAAAAACACACAACACACAGCATATATCTATGATTATTAAATATTATAAATATAATTATATACTAATATTAATATAATTATAATAATTAAAATTATAAAAAAATAAACACTATATTAAAATTTTTTTAATAACTTAAACGAATGAAATATTTTTTGAAATAGTAAAAAAAAATTTAAAAATAATAAATAAATATTATTTATTATTATGTTTATTTTTTGGATGTATTTTTTTAGATTTATATTATTTTATATGAAAAAGAAAAAAAAAATATATAATTTTTAAATTTTAAAATATATATATAAATATATGAGTTTATGTATTTAGAGAAAAAGAGTATATTTGTAATGTATTAATGTATAAAATTAAAATAATAATAATATTTTAAAATTTTTAAATTTTTAAAAATTAAATGATGTTTTAAATGTATGTTTATGTATGTAATATTTTATTGTAGAAGTAGAGTATGAAAAGTTTTTATGTATTTTATGAAATGTAAAATTGTAATATGTTTTGTTTATTTGTAGAAAAAGGGGGGGGGTGGATTGATTAGGGGATGTTAGTTTGTTTATATTTATAATTTTAAAATAATATATAAAATTTTATATAAATAAATATAATTAAATTTATTAATAAAAATATTTTTTTATTATATTATAAATAATATATATAAATATATATAATAATATAATTATTAAATATTAAAAATATAATATAAAATATAAAATATAATATAAATAAAATAATAATATATAATATAAATAAATATATATAAAAATAAATAAAAATAAAATTTTAATAATAAAATTTTTAATTAATAAAAACAACAAAAAAAAAAACAACAAAAAATAAAACATAAACAACAAAAATAAAACATAAAATACTTAAAACAAAACATACAACATACAAATACATCAACAACATACTACATACAATAATTTAACATCCATACATCAACATACATACATAATTTAATTATACAAAAAATTAATATATAATTATATATTATATATAAATATAAAATTCTAAATACAAACAAACAAATTCAACATCATACAACATACATACATACATAATATATATATATATATATTATATAAAATATTTATATATATATTTTTATATAAATACAATACATTAAAATACAATACTTTTAACATATAAAATACATAAAACAACATACATACAAAAAAAACCCATTTACATACATACATAATATATATATAATTTTATATATATAAATAAAAATTAATACATATTATACCCCAACAATATATACATATACGTATATGTATAATATATATACTTTAAGTATAGTACGTATATTAAAATTTAAAAAAATTAATATATTAAAAATTATATATAATTTATATAAAAATTTTAATTTTTTTTATATATAATTACTTTAGTATATGTTATATTGTGTGTGGGGTGTTGGGGTGTGTGTGTGTGTGTTTTTGTGGTGGTGTTCTATATATAATAATTATATAATATAAATATAAAAAATTAAAAATTATTCTTTTAAATATATATATTATATATATATTATATATTTTATTTGGTACTGTTTCCCCCCCCAAGGCATTATTTTTTTTGTACTTTTTTGGGTAAAAAAATTTTTTTTATACAGGGTGAATTGTATTTTTTTGATGAAAAAAGAGTGCGTTTTCCTTTTTTGTTTGTATGAAATTTTTATTAGTTGTAGAATTTTGTTTTATGCTCATTTTTGAATAAGGCTCTGCAATAAAAATGTCGTGTTTTAATTATTCTTGTCCCCTTGTCATGTCATTAAAGAGTACAAGCTCCAGGGTGAAATAATCAATGTTAAATTCTTGGAATACTATGAAAAAAAATGCAATATGTAGTGCATTAATATGTAAAGTGACCCTTTTTGGCTCATTTGTTTTCTTTGTGAATACTTGGTTTTGCTATAAATTTCATTGTTTTTGAAATTTTAAAACTTTTGTCCAAAAAAAAAAGCTGGGGTTTTCTTCTTTTAAAATTTTTTTGTAAATGAAAGTCCCTGGATGAGCGCTAAATGTCCCTTTTCTGCATTTAACAATCGGGTTTTAAATTTTTTAAAAGATCGTGTACAATCAATCATTTTGCTTTCAAAGTGGGTTTTTTGCTTTTTATTTTGCCTTCTGCACTTTTAATTGCATGTTTTTAAAAAGAGTAAAATGTATTGGATCATTTTCTTTTTGATGTAAATTCTATGGCATATTTGGTTTGTATAGTTTTTTGCGCTAATTGAAGCGTTGTATTTGAAATGCGGCCTAGGTCATCTCATGTTGTCTCTCAATTATACATCATTTTCTTTTTTTAAACTGGGATTTGGTTGTTTGTTTTTTTTTTTCCAACTTCTTTTTTTTTGGGCTTTTTAAACTTTTTTTACGACTTAGTTTTACTTTTTTATAACCTTTTTTTTTTGTTGCCCCTTATTGTTTTTCTCTCTCTCTCTTTTTTCCCCCGCCCCAAATCATCATCAGCATGATCTTTTATCATCACCATCATCTTGTCTCATCACAACCCCCATCACCAAACCCACCACCACCATAACCATCATTTTTTCATTGTTAGACGTTCTTGTTCATTCTCATGTCCCCCCCCGCTTTTTTCCCCTCCATCATCCTGACAGCTAGCATCAATATGGTTTACTGAAAATGCCCTTTTTTGATGAAAGGGTTCAGTAAGGCCCTTTGCACCAAGGATATGAAAATGTTGATCCCTTTTGATAGCTACTTGTTGCAGAGTAGGCGTGTGGTGTGTGTGTTTGTTTTTAGTAGTGATAAATGTATTATTGTTGGTGAATAAGTATGAATTGTGTTCTGAAGCTTTTGAGGTCCAGGGGCATTGTACTTTTATTTTCTTTTTTTTTTCCCTTTTTTTCTATTTTTTAAATCTTAAAGGGAAGTAACCCTCTCCTTTTAAGAGAAAAATTTTTTTAATATATATATAATTATAAATAAAAATAATATATATATATATATATATACTACATACAAAATACTACTACATACATACATACTACATACAACATAAAAAACATACATAAAACAACATAATACATACCTAATTATTATAAATAATATATATTATATATATATATATAAAATAAAATATATATATAAAGATAAAATTTACATAAATAATACATACATACTACATCATACAAAATACATCCTACATACATAATACTCAATATAAAAATTTTTAAATTATATATATATAATATATATAAATATAATATACACATAAACATAAAATTTACCACAGAAAACCCACCCCTCCCCAAACCCACCACACCCGCCCGCGCGCCACACACAACCCCCCAACACACACACACACACACACACACACCACACACAACCCCACACACACACACACACAAAAACCCCACACACCAACCCAAACCACACCACACACAAAAACATCCCACACCGCCATGCACACACACGCACTACACACACGCACTACACACACGGAAACATCCAAAACAAACACACCACAACCACAAGCACATACACATGACCACATACACCCACATACACCATACACCACGCACTACACACAAGCACATACACATGCACGCACATACACACCCTCCCACACCCACACGCACCCACAACACACACCACATCACACACCACATCCCAACACCCAATGCAACACCCCACATGCAAAAATAACACAACACCACACCCATGCAGAATGCAAACACAACACACACACACACACACACACACCACAAAAACCCACACACACACACACCACACAACACACACACACACATGCACTACACGCACATAAAACACACACACACATACACATAAATATGTTACATATTAATTCATCTAAATATGAAAACACACACATACCACACACGACGCCACAAACACAAAACCCACACACACACACCACAAACAACACACACACACCCCCCCAAAAAACCCACACACACCACACACACACACAATATATATATATATATAATATAAATTATATATATATATATATATGTAATTTGTGGGTTTTGTGTGGTGTTGTGTGTTGTGGGT
>NC_051388.1:42707627-42712627 GCF_015228065.2 Penaeus monodon | reverse complement strand
AAGACAAGAAAGAGAAAGAGCAGCAGCAGAAGGAGAAGAAGCAGAAAGAAAAGGAGAAAAAGAAATGGGATCCAAGCCAAGTAGATAATGACAAAGAAATAAAAGAAAAGGAAAACAAGGAACAGGAAGATAAACAGAAGGAAACACCAGATGAGGACCCAAGGATTGGTACTCTTAACAGACTCTCAGCCCTCTTCAAGTTCAGTAAACTCAACAGCAAAAGTGGCCATAGCGAAGATGACAACACCAATAAGAAGGGCCAATCTGTAAGACCTGCAACAGACCCAGAAGCACCACCTTTACCTCCTAAACCTTCACCCAATTCTCCGATAATGAAAAGCTTAGGAACAAGGTTAGATATATAGGTGAATCATAGGGCATTATTTTTCTTTTCCTCTTTGAAGCCTATGCTGATTTATATTGCTTTTAATTTTCTTTTCTTTTCACTTTTTTCCAGGAAGTAAAACAGTAATTATGAAATACATTGATTCTTGTTTATTTTCTCAGTCCATGGTGAGGGAGGATATGTGCCTATCACAAACTCAAAGAAAAAAATTCTCTCTAGGTTTCTGTAGAGTAGAATTGCTAGAAAAAATAGAATAACTTAATAAAGGGAGTTATATTTGTAGTTGACTTAAGGTGCTGCATGTAACACTGATATAAAAGATGCTCAGCTATTATATAATATTATATGCAACACTTGATTTCTTCACAAACTTTTGCCTTCAATTTGTTGTATGCTTCTATATTTGTAAAGGGAAGATTTATTCTTTCTTATACACCAATGTCCTTCTTTACAATTTTGTGGAGAAAGTGGTCTTCCAGTAGCTGTCTTGTGTGCAGTGTGGTCACTACCCTAGTTAGTTAAAGTATATCTGGAGTACCTAATCCATAGATGATATATCATTTATTTGTTTTACCATAGATATACATTTTATATGTTGTTACTGTTGAATGCTTTATTAACATAGAATATGTATTTAAAAAAGGGAAAGGTCTATATTCATTAGACACTTTTTCATACTAGATAATACCTGATTGCCATGTAGTGCTCAGGTTCTCTAGTATTTCAGGTAGAGAAATAAAACAAGCATAAATTATAGACAGTGTATGAGCTTATCTTCATTGCATTAGAATTCTGTATTTGTATGCTTCTTTGTAGTTGCTTGTGTTGGGGTGTGTGTGTGTGTGTGTTTCTTGTTTTTTTGTTACTCTTATTTATTTATTTATTGCTTTGATTGTTTTAAGAAGAAATGTCACATTGTAGCCACTTTCATGTTCTATTAATTTAGATGGTTGCCCTCATCAGACTTAGGGATCAATTGCCATTTAACAGTATCGAGAACTGTTGTTAGAAAGGACATTAAAATCATTTGCATAATACAAGACTGAGCCTCCTGTTCAAGTATATATATCATTTGTAAATCAAAAAAATTGGATAACCAGGATTCATTTATAGTTCTAAGCAGAAAGAAGAATTTGTAATCATGTACGTCAGTCTATTTAACTAGAATTTGTGATTCCCAGAACATTGAACTATTTCTAGTCTTTCTAAGCAAATTACGGTACTAGTATCATAGTAATATGCATAATGTACAGAACAATTGTGAATGATTATCACACTTCTTTTGCATATCCAAGGACAAACAGCATCATATTTTATATTGCAGAACATGTATGTAACAAAAATTCAAGCTTTTGTAAACAAAAGAGAGAAATTTAGCTTTGTCACTGTAGTAGCTTCAACCGCAACATATGAATTTATGTGTGGGTCATTTTGTAGTTTATGAAAGAAATGTATTTCTGTTTACAGTTTAGGGCATTGTATCAAGTCCAGAAACTTTCAGCTCAGGTTTTCATTATTTGGCTTTTCATTTAGTATTTTGATCTGTTTATTTACTGAATTTATCCAAGTGGTGAGTGATCTGCATGGAAATGAAATGTAACTGTGTGTGTATACTCACATTACTTCAAGGCCAAAATATATGAATATTATTTGATTTAGAAATTATTTTTTGGGTGCATTTACTTAAAGATGTATAAGCATTAGTATTAATTTGTTTTAAATCTATCTGTTTAAGAAAATTATGAAAAATATATATACATGTATATAAAGGTTTACAAGTTTTAGGGTTAAAGCTTAACAAATCCCCATTTTTTCTTTAGGTTATACACAGATTTTGAATATTTATTGAATATCAAATTTCTGTTGTATGTATAAGGCAGTTATTTTCCTCCATAAATCAGCCAAGGTATTCAAGATCTTGGTAGAACATGAGGGCACAGTTAAACAGACTAGCTGATTTATTTGTATCTTCACCTTCAACTTGATTATGCTTGTGATTGGCAAAGCATAGACATTTAATCCATATCAGTTCTATATATGTATTAAACTGCAGATCCTGCCATATAGAAAATATTCTATGTTTATGGTATGTTTGTATGTGCTTGATTTTGTGTGAAAAGAGTTCATTATGTCAAAATGCAGGAAAATACAAGAAGGAGTATGAAAATTTTCCCAGTTTCAGATATTTACTGATGCTTTGATAATTTAATACTTTGAATAATTACACATCACATACTGTGAAATGGTTCATTCTCACGTGCATATGTGTGTGTGTGTGTGTGTGTGTGTGTGTGTGTGTGTGTGTGTGTGTGTGTGTGTGTGTGTGTGTGTGTGTGTGTGTGTGTGTGTGTGTGTGTGTGTGTGTGTGTGTGTGTGTGTGTGTGTGTGGTGTGTGTGTGTGTGTGTGTGCGTGCGTGTGTGTGCGTGTGTGTGTGTGTGTGTGTGTGTTTTTTGTTTGCATTGTCATCTGTGTGGATGTCAATGCATGCCTGTATATCTACACCCATACACATGTGGATGGAACATGCATATATAACGTATGGTGAAGAGTTTTTAAGCTGTTAATCCTTCCTTCTAATTATGATTTACTTTTTCCACACATATAAAGTAACTGAGTAAAATTTTTACAGGTAGCCTGTAGCTCTGGCATTAGATTGTAATTGCGTAATGTCAGAAACATGATATGGGCTGATTTGTTATTTGTTCTCTTTTATTTTTGATGATACTGAAAAGAATCATAGCTTTTGATTATATTAATTGATATTGAAAGTCATGAATAATTACCAGTGTACGTTATCTTTGCTGGTAATAGACAACATGAGTGTTAAGTTATTAACCATATTTATAATATTCATTAATATTTATTTCCTCACTATCATGATCATCATGTTTTATCAGGAACTTTGTTAAGCTGTAATTGCTAACAAGTAACTAGTGGGATCTCACTAGTTACCAACATTATTATTATCTGCTATTCATAATATAAATCACCAACCCATATTTCAAAGAAGCACAAACAGCAGATAAGTTACTATATTGATGCACTCTTCTGTCTTTACATTAATTTATTCACTTGTTATTTTTGGGCATTATATGTAACATTGATATTGATAACATTTCTGTGTTGGTAAAGCATTTAATATTGTAGTTTTGTGAAGATGCCACACTAGTTGAGAGAGAATAGGAGAAAGTGACACAATTTCATAGATAATTTACCTGACCATGGAGCAAAAAATATATATATAAGTTACTGTTTCCCGATTCAGTAATTATCACTCTACTGCCTGTTAAGTTCTTGTGTGATGGTGCCATTGAGCAGAATATATGTAAGCTACCCAAAAGAATGTCCTCTGGGATTGAGGCAGTAATGTAACCATTTTGTGGAATAACAGTACTTATTGGAAAAGTTTTACAGGTTATTTCATCAAAAGTAATTGAAATATTGTGTTGTACATTAGGTATTTATTGCTGTAATTATCATCGTTCTTTTATTTGCTTTTTGGAATAGTCATAAAGCTTAGACATTAATATTCATTTATTCATTTCTTTTTTATGTTTGCTATTGTGAAGTTCTTCCTTTACTTTTATCATTTCAGTGTTTTTTTGTTTTGTTTTTTCATCTTTATATTTTTTCTTTATATTCTCGTGTTACCTGTTTGTATATGAGATTAGTTTTCAGTAATATATTCCCCTGTTTTTATTGTCATTATTTTTATAAACTCTATCATGGTTTCAAGTGGAAAGAAATAGGATACTGTACTTGATGTGAATGTGTACTCATTGGTTAAGAGTGTACAGTTACAGCTTATACACTGAAAGATAGGATCCCACTGTCTGTTTGTGATAGAACAAAGAGTACCTATGTAATTTAAGCTAAATATATGGAAGCTTCTAAAGTAACATAAGATTTCTGTGAAACTTCAGATGGAAAAGGATTAAGTTGACAGAATGATGTCATCTTTTTGATTGTTTGAGGTGCTTTGTATACCTTGTACAAGCTAGTAAAAAAACAACCATGAAAACTTAATTTGATGTGCTCATTCCTAAGTTTAAACATTGAACTGTTCATGCATATATATTTTTTTCAGGAAGGATATACATATGGTAGTTGAAATAGATGATTTAACTTTTTAGTTATTTCTCACTGTGAAAATTTTGTGATGTAAATTTTTCTTTGTAGAAACTAGTTGCAAATTCATATTTCTTTGCTTATGGTATTCCCTTTATTACTAATTTTTTGTTAGATCTTTTAGGTGGAGGATATTTTTACATAAAATTTTTCTTGCAAGGCAGATTATTTTAATGTTTTCTTTCTTTCAAAATGTTTCAGTATTACTTTTCATTTTGTAATGATTACTCTTTTGTAGATCTGTAATAATACTGTGTAAAGATACAGAATCTTGTACTTTTTTCAGTAATTAGCTTAGCAGAAATGTATATTCTCAATACTGAATTAGAAAAAAAAACAGTTTTTGAGTACACATCTTATCAATTCTATTGAATTGATTTTTGGATTGATTTATGTCTTCATAAGGATTCAAAACTGCATAAACACATGCAGCTTAGCAGTGCATGTGGATAGATATGAAAGATCCTGGCCAGATCATTGTTATTACATGATACAGTGAAAATATGCATGCAGTGTATTGTTTAA
>NC_051388.1:42692627-42705127 GCF_015228065.2 Penaeus monodon | reverse complement strand
GCCACTTTGATCATTTTGAAGTATCTAAAAGTATGTGTATAATTTGTAGAATAGCTTACTGCTGACAGCTACAAGTGATATGGAGTAGCTTCTAGTCACTGGGAAATACTGATGTGGTGAGCCTTTTTCTGCTCATGTTGTTTTCAGTATATCTTCTACCTCTTTTGAGAAATAAAATAAACAAATATGGCAATTTGTTACTGATTAATTACCTCAAAGAGAAAGTAGTTTTGTTGTCTTATCCCTCTAAATTTTTTTCATCTGTAGATGCTTTTTGTTATATTAATTGGTGCATGAAGGTTTTCTTGGCTTTTCATTTAATCAGATCTGTTCATTCATTTTAAAACTCAGCAATACTGCAACAAATTCATTTTTTTATTGATTTTTTTTTTTTTTTTAGTCATATCTAATATGTAGCATATTTGCTTCAGATTATAATATTTGATAATTTTACTTTCATATACAATCCCTTTTCATATTGCAGTATATGCAATCAATAAAGAGAATTGGAAGCTGAAGAATGGACTATTTTTAGTAGTCTTACTTAACCACACTTCCATAAATTGCCATTTTTAAAAAATTCCTGTTCCAGGATGTCTCTGTATGTGAACTACATAAAGTAGGGCAAAGGGAAAAGCTATTCAAACCTTTAGAGAACCATGCATTTATATATATTTATATATCATCCCATGTTATTGCAGTAGTAGTACAGCATATTCATCCCTCCATTTCTCATTCTACTTTCACAGTTTATCTCTATAGGTGATAACTGCATGTACTTGGTAAATTTGCTAAGTAAGAAAATAACTAATAATTTCCAAAAAATAAATATTTGAGTAATCACACAAGATATGAATAATACACCAACAGTAAGTATATGTAGTGATGCAAATTATATATTTAGCACTTGCAGCTGTGTGAGTAAGTAACAGTAAAAATATCAAATTTAGAGATATTGTATAAACAGTACATATACATGGAACTTTTTTCCTTTTTCTTTAAATGCCAATGCCTTCTCCAGGCTCCTAAAAAGAAACTGTATCTTACCTGATTTTGTGTACTACATTTCTTTTAAACTAAAGACGTGTCTTGTCATGTTGGATGTCTAGAGCTTTGACCTGAATCTTGAAATAAAATGCAGATTTAAAAGAATGATGAAGCCCGCCCTGAAGGTTCATTTGCAAAGTCAAAATTCATATTAGAATGTTAAAATATAATTTCTTATTGCCATGATTACTGAATAGACATGAAACCACCAATTAGTAGCTGCTTCAAAGTTTGCAGGTACATCTTATAAACCTATTACACACTTAAACCACAGTATATTCCCTTCTAATGGAAATAGGAACTAAAATGCAATAAATTTTGTGTAGACTACAAAAAAATATCCATGAGTCTTCTTTTGTTCAGTAACAAGGTTCATGAACCATTAACCATCATTATGCAGCTGTAAGAAGTCATTTAGGCAGCTAATCCAGGACTTTTGCAGGCAGTAAGAATGGTTATTTTAGATTTTGAAAATCTTACCAAATACAACTTTTGTCATTTGTGTAGCTATAAAAACATTCATGGCATACAGAGCAAGGTAACTGCCATATTTTATTTTTAAAATCAGCTCTCATTGTTGTAGAGTATCTCTTAACAGATACATCATATTCCTATCCAATGGTCTTACGATAAAACCATACTTTCAAGGAGCTCCTTAGGGGTTGAAGTAGTATTAGAATGGGCCTGATAATTGAACTTTGTTAAAACATGCTCTGGTATTTTCTTGCATTTATTGTTTATGACCAAAGGAATAGTCAGGTTCAAGAAAGCTACAACTTATAACTGTAGTTAGGAGTATGAATAATCTTTTGTTAAGAATTATTACTCTTTGGACATAGTAGAGTACAAGCAAGCTGATACATGCACTAATTTTCAATTAAGTAGAAGTCTGATAAAGTAAGCTATTTTTAATGATGACTATGACAATACAAAAAACAGTTTTGAGTGGTTTCAGTGTGATTCAGTTTAGTGACTAAGTGTCTTCATAAATTGAGACATATTAGCATTAACAGATAATAAAAAAGAACAAAGTGAGAAGGCTACAAATATATTAAGATTGCTCAAGGTAGGGTAACACCTTTCAACAAGATCAGATAATTGCACATGTGCTAACAGACAAGTCTTGTACGGGCGCAGAACTTGATTTGCCTATCATTTCTTATTTTTGGAGTATTACTTAAGAGCAGAGATTTTGTAATATATAACAAATATTTTAATTAGTTGAAAGCTGGTTGTGTAGTTTCATAAATTACTGGTGAAATTAAATGAAGGAAAAGTTAGAAACTGATTTTCCTAGATATGTTATCTTAAGTTACATAGGAACAATGAAAAGGGAAAGGGATATAGAAAGATTGCAGGTTTTGATGCAATTGATTTTGCTGTGTGAAGAATGAGTGAAGTGAAGTTTAGATTTTTGTCTGAAAGCTACTGGGACTACGAAAAACATAATAATGTAGTCCATTAAAATATTCATTATTATTCAGTACTTTATTTGTGTCCCAGCATCACTCATACAAAATTTCCTGACTAATATTTATGATCAACTACAATTTTCCACAAGATCTGGGCAATGTAATCAATATCTTCCTTTTGACTTTTTTTTTCTTCTTCTTCTTCTAAGTGACCCTCACACTTCCACAGAAATTTTACTGAATACATCCATTTATATTTGACTTTGCCTCTAAGTATCACAGGAAGTACAGATATTCTTTCATGATTTATAAACGAGAGAAGTAGAAACCTATTACCACCACCTGCTATGTTTTTGTGCAAAATCAGAACATGGTAAATTCAAGTAATGTATATGTAATAAACTTGAAGTGGATGTTTATTTCTTGTTATATTTTGACTTGAGGAAACCCTGAAAATTCTGAATTATATGACTTCAGTACTTTGAAGATTAATAGAGTAGTTCTCTCTGCTCTTTTGCTTTATTTATTTATACATGTAGAGGCATTATAAACATTTTTTTCTGCTATTATATAGAGTTGAATGGATATCATCAAAAAATATTAATCTTTCAAAAAGGAATGATATAGTTTGTCTCCAAAGGACATAGTTCCACTGATTTTACTACATGTTCTGGCTAATGATTTTGTGAATGAAATCCATTAGCTATACGAAGTTGCTACCATTTTATTTTTTTCCTCTTATACTGACTGATAATTGAGCAGTGTTAAAAAAAAATCGAACTACTTTCACATTGCTGTCTATTAGATCAGCAATCTGTTATGGTTTGCATTGTTGGCCATTTAAGAAAAAAAGCAGCAACAAAGAATTTGACAGATTACTGATAGTTACCCTGAAATTACAAATCATTACTTCATTGAAATTTAAAATTATAACTTCAAAAGCTGCACTGACCTCAAAAGTAACTCAACTGCATTTCTATCAGTATGATGTCAAATACTTCCTGTTAAAAAAAAAAAAAAAAAATCACAATCACAACCTATTCAAAGAAATAAAACCTTCACCTTTGGTCTGAATATGGAGCTTAGAAAAGAAGGGGGGGATTCATTCATTCTCTCTCTCTCTCTCTCTCTCTCTCTCTCTCTCTCTCTCTCTCTCACTCACCTCACTCACTCACTCACTCACTCACTCACTCACTCACTCACTCACTCACTCACTCACTCACTCACTCACTCACTCACTCACTCACTCACTCACTCACTCACTCTCTCACTCTCTCACTCTCTCACTCTCATATATATATATATATATATATATATATATATATATATATATATATATATATATATATATATATATATATATATATATATATAGGGCTTCATCTCAATAACAAAGGCAAACCTATCAAGCTGGCCATCTTGCTGATTATACAATATAAAGATGTAATAAATCAGTTACCTAATAACCCATATCACAGATTACACAAAAAGTGGATTGTATGGAGAACTATGCTACTACATATAGTATAATGAAAACCCTAAATACTATGTTTTTTTATGTATATGTAAGAAATTTATTGGGTCACTTGTTTTTCTTGAGATGACATCTATTTTGAAATATTTTACATTTAAGCTTTAAAACATTTCCTTTTTCATCTTTAATATATTAATAATAATAATATTATAAAAAAATAAATAAAGTATCCATACATTTTGGAAAAGTAGTCGTTACAAACCAAGACACCATTTTAAACAAACCATGAGTGATCAGAATCAGCATAATGACAATGAAAGTGATTTTGGTTTGGTGAAGCACAGTTTAGAAAATTGGTCATGGAATCTACAGGTATGTCCAAATGAATAGGCCTGATTGGCAGGCATGCCCGGGAAGTGATCCCAGGAGAGCAAATTGCTGGTTAATTTACCAATTTGCCAGTGGAATCAGCTCTTCAGCCAATACTTTGCCCCCACTGACATCAGTCAATCAGGTTTGCTTGTGCCTTGTGAAATAGTTGATTCTAGAATGTGGTATACCACCATTTGTTCCAGTATTTCAGACACAAACATTAAGCAAATCAAATTAAGACTCTGATCTACCTTATGGGATGCCCTCTTATCCCTTATTTACTTGGATAATAAAACATTCTGAATTTTTGTTACAGGACTTCAATTTTAATGAAGCCTGTTGACAAATTTCCAAATCCTTTAGCATCGATCCTGTGAACTGTATGCCTTTTTTCTTTTTTTTTTCTTTTAGGTTTTCTGGCCTCCAATCAGAATGCGGTTCCAAAATTGATGTTGATATGCCCAACTACAAATGTTAACTTTAATAGCACTGTTTGTTCTTCAAAGCATCAGGGCCAACTTCCCCTTGAGGATAGCCATTATTCCATGACACTGCAACTTCAAAAGCCCATGTCATGGGGAGAACCAATCTAAAAATGGGAAGTATGAATAACTACTTGTATGACAAAAGTAAAATTATGGAACTTATATATATTGCGCAACTTATCAAAAGCAACTGAGTAAAGCCAGTAAAAATAGAAAAAATGAAAAAAATTAAAACCTGTACAGTTTAAAACCCTTTAATATTCAAATCAGATTATGGTCACTGTAAATGTATGACATGCCAGCAGACCATTTCATAAAAAAAATCCTCTACCAGCTATTTTCCATCATATTCAAATATATTTTATTTGCTTGGATATTACATGCAGTGTTCAAAGTTGTCTTCAACATTGCAGCCTTGTAGTTTAAATCAGCATGTGAGAAATAATACTTTTACCATTTTTTTCTTATAAACTGTAGGTGTAGTCCACAAGCTAGCATATGCTTTCTTACATGGCATAAAAATATCAAAATTATTTTTCAAGTGCATGAACAGATGTTCAAGATGTTAAGTCTATGGAAAGATTCATTCAGGATAACATCAATAGATAAATCATCAAGCACAAATTAAGTTTTATTACACTTATTCAAAGAGCATAAGTCAGAAAACCACCATGTATCAATCTAGTTTCCATGTAAGGGATTTTGCCTGCTCAATTAAATACCAAAAAATATAGAAAAAAAAGGTAAGTTTAAATTTAGATAACACAGTATACAAATCAGAAGACATAAGTTGATTAACTGATACAATAGCTCCACATCAATTCTATGCCAACAGGAATGTTCCAAAATAAGTCAACTTTGAAGTTTGTGTCCACTGAACTATGAACACCTTTGATTATTTTTTTTCCTTTTTTAAAAGACCAAGCAAAGTGCACCAATACTAACAACACAGATGTGAGCTGCAAACACATTCCAATAAATAAAAAGTCCCTACCTTAATCTGAGATGGGGTAAAATAAAATAAAACAAAACAAAAAAAACAAAAAAATTATACACAAAAATCTGATAAAAATCTGATATTGTGAAATGGAAGATAATGAAGAAAAATAGCAATTAAAATTATCTTAATCTTTGTTGCTTCCTTTAGAGCACATTCCAGACTTTTACACCAGTATAAAGGCATTACACTCAGCCAAGTATCATACTGGGGCCCAAGTCCTGATAATTAATTCTCATACTACAGTAAGACAAGAGAACACTGGGCTCCGGTATGACCTGACCTCAGGCTTTGAAGTCAATACTGTAGACTGGACAGACAGCAAGGCTCGTTCTCCTCCTTTCATCACTTAAAGTCATTCACACGTTGCTGACATCACATATGAGGTAACAACATCGTTGCTGCACTGTCCAGCCCACCACTTGTTCACTGCACATTGTCAGGGCTGGGCTTTACCCACCCAGCACCCAAGCTCATGCTACTATCCTCTGCTTGGGTTCACCCACAGCAATAAGGTTATATTAACAGTGTTTTTTTCACACTGATAAAATTGCTCCTTTCCTGAACCAGTTTCTTTAATGATGAATAGTCATTTAGCCATCACTAACTTTCCTGTGCAGAACAGGCAACAAAGCCTTCTGATGATCCAGCCAGCAACCTAAATGATATAATCACTGCCCACTAGTTCAACTTTTAGTGTGTGAGCTGCTGGTGGCGAGATTTAACGGTTAGCATTCTTCAGCTGGTTGCTGAGCCAATCTAAGCCTTCATAAAGACCATCTCCACTTGTAGCACACGTTGCCTGGATATACCAGTTGCGGTTCCTCAGTGAATGCAGTCCCAATTTGTCTGTAATTTCGGCTGCATTCATTGCATTTGGCAGGTCCTGAAATACACATTTTGAAAATTTGAGAATGGATTATCTTACAAATTAGCAAATTACTTGTATATCTGATAAAGTAGCTATTACTATGTTCTCCATTTTCACAGCTAATGCAAGATATTATGAGAATTATATTTATAAACTTTCTCAATGTCTTCCAGTCTGTAAAACTGTTCCTAACAAATTTTTTTCTTGACTTTACACACTGACCTGTTTGTTGGCGAATATGAGTAGCACAGCATCTCTGAGTTCATCCTCTGCTAACATACGCATTAGTTCCTCTCTCGCCTCTCCAATACGTTCTCGATCATTTGAATCAACTACAAAGATAAGCCCCTGCAACAATTTTATTCTTTAGTTAGCTGCACATTAATACAATATTGCTACTGAAAAACAAGAAAATTTTATCAACATGTTTAAATTCTTATTTTAACACTGTTATACAACCATTCATACCTGTGTGTTCTGGAAGTAATGGCGCCACAATGGTCGAATTTTATCTTGACCGCCAACATCCCATACCGTGAAACTGATGTTTTTGTATTCTACAGTTTCGACATTGAAACCTGGAACATAACAGGTATTGGCATAATAAGAATCAATAAAATTAATTATATACTTCAAAATAAGAAAATAAAGTTTAATTATTAATATATATATATATATATATATATATATATATATATATATATATATATATTATTAATTCCAAAATATATATATATATATATATATATATATATATATCTTACTTATATAGAGATAGACAGAAAAAAACCAAGACCACAGACTAACTTACCAATAGTTGGAATCGTGGTTACAATTTCTCCCAACTTGAGCTTATACAGGATTGTTGTTTTACCAGCGGCATCCAACCCCACCATCAGGATGCGCATCTCCTTTTTCCCAAAAAGGCCTTTGAAAAGGTTGGCAAATATGTTGCCCATTTTTGCCACTTTCTACTGGAAAAGAAATTTAATATTAGGATCATACAGAATAGCCTTCATCTTCAAAATAGAAAATCCATGGATCAACAATCACAAAATCTATTTTCAAATTGTGGTGTAAACAAATTATATTTCAAAAAGAAATCATGATAAAAGGCCATTTCATTTTCACACATTTCACATTAGGCATACAATGTGTCTTCCAGATTTTATGCTTTCTGAGAATATCTACAAGAAGTTTTAGGTTTCCAACACGTGAATGAAAGCAATAATACAACTCGCATACAAATCACCTTTCTTCTAAAATTGTATAACCTTTAAAAAGATTATATGCTACAACACCATTTGTATTTATATACTAGGTAAACAAACAGCTCCTGAAGCTTATGTGCAACTTATTTATGCACAATTTTTTTGTTAAGGGGAGTTAAGGGAAGGAGAATCAGTAATAGTATAAATTTTCCTTATTTTGTACCCTGATCAACCCACCCTTGAGAAAGTCTTAGGTAGCCGTTTCTCTGTTACAAGTCTTCAAGATTACAAATCAATCTTGAGTAAAACCAAAGCTTTTATTTCTTTAAATACTTTAGAAACACTAGATAAGTAACTTATTGATGTTATTCATTTGTAACCTTCTATCTAATAAATTAATCACAAGCCTTTCAATTTTGTACTAACAAAGTAATGTAACATTATCCAAAATTATTTAAGACTTTGATCTACTTAACTTTTTGTCATTTTTATTTATACACGAACTTGGATTATCTTTGACAGGTGTTGCTTAAATGATATAGCCAGACAATACATGTCAGTCCCATTTCTCCACTATTTTATCTGGTTAATATTCTCCATTATCATTTCTTATTGTATGCTATCTTTGTAGGCACCTTGAATATCTAAATTGAAAATGTTCCTTACAACATGCCCCCCCCCCCCACTAAAGAAAGAAAGAAAGAAAGACACATTTTTTATACCTAATCCCTACATTAGGCCTTGATATGAAACAAGGAAGAGACATCAACTATTACAAAGCAACTTACGTCATTCTTCATCCAATTCCCAATACTACCTCCAATACTCTGGAGCAAGCTACCCTTTTCAACATCAGAAATCTGAATCATTAAGTCCAATGCATCTCCATCTTAACTTTATATTCAAAGCAGCATATCAGCATGGCTCATTCTAATCCACCTATAAAGGAATACCAAATAAACAGGCCTATTCCAAAATGACAGACTCAAAGAGGGGGCCACAAAATGTGAACTACCACTAAAAGGTATAGGATGAATCATAAGCAATTCTAGATTCTCCCTGGCTTTCAGGCTTTAATTCTCATAATAGAGAAAAAACATTATAACCCATTCACATAAATAGCTAGTGTTTTCCATTTTCAATGTTTCTCTTCTAAACTATCAGCTTAAGACATTTCTGATACTTATTTGTCATAATCACATTCCTTTTACTAAATAATTTACCAAGAGGTACACACAAATATGACCCCACCACTATATGAAAACTAGGTGAATCTTTCTAAAACACTTGCAGAATGATCTATGTGGTCTGCATCTGTATGTGCTCTGGCACATATATTCTAGCAAGATTAGAGCTTGCAGACATTCCCACAAACTTAAAGAAGAAAATTATTAATAAATAGCAGAGCTTTCACTAAGTTTAGGCCTTTACTTCCTCCACAGAGTAAGCAACTTTGTTCTTAAGAAAAGGACTTTGAAAAGAAAGGGGAAAAAAATATGGTGGCGACTCCAATGTACAGCTGGTCACTGTTCAGAGCTCAAGGGCAACAGCAATTGCATGGTACCATGCCATTACTATTTTGGGCTTAGGATTCCTGGCTTTCAAAGATCACACCAAGTTTTAAGGGAATTTCTATAGAGTACAGTAGTATAACTAAAAATCCCAATTTCAAATGTAATATTTGATGATTACTTCAACATTCACTGAAACTGGCACTAATCGAAGGAAATTCAAAATGTATATAAACTTTAATTTATAAATATTCCTTGATAAAATGAGAACAAATAATATAATGATAACCATTTCTCATCTCTTCTCTTATTTGCTGTCCCTAGATTAATTACTCTAATAACTATTAGTTACTTTAGATACTTGCTTTACATGAACTTTAACCCATTATTCCCGGTTATCAAAAATCTCAGAGCAATTAAACTCTGGTGATATCTGGCAGTGGCCCGTCAGTGGGCGCTGGAGTCCCCAGTTAAGCCGAACGTCCCACTCCACACACTCGGGCGTGTTACCGTACGTTCCGAGCTGAACCTGCCAACCATGCGGTTTGCTAAGACGTCCTAGCATGTCACCCGGCAAGAATGAGTTAACATTGGATTATCATAAACTGTGTAAATGCTAGTAATTATTTACCAATTCTCTTGAATACTCAAAACAAAAACAAAAACAAATTATATGGCCTACTGAAATAGGTTTTGGAATACTTTAAAATTTCAAGGTCAGTACCACCCAAACCCATATTAAATCAGTGCCGTGAGGATTTCCCCCCCCCCCCCCCAAACAGATGAGACAGACAGTACTTGCAATGGGCTTATTGGCGACTTAGTACAAGTGTAGTTATCTACGTGTAAAAACAATTTAAAGTAAACTCACAGTGAGCATGGCATTTACATACATGCCATGCCCTTCAGATATGGGTTAAATGATAAGAAATCTGCAGTGCTAAAAATCTTCGCCGATTACAGGGACCACCACCAATATAAACAAGTTGCCGTGAAAATCCTATTAAAAATTTTGCAATAAAAATACCTATTTGACAGCCAAATTGACAAGCTATATTTTTCTATGGTTTAAAGACGACCACATAACCAAAGAAAGCTTGAGATAGTGGCAATAAGTAATACACGATACAATAGGCAAGGGGAAAAAAAAAAAAAAAAATCTACAAAATACGACCAAGCCCACATTCACTCAAAGTTGACAAATCTATACTCATATGGCAAAACCCTACATTGCTACAGCTTCCACATATAGTGCTTAACCCAATGATGACGGGTATCAGAAATCTCTCGGCGTCCAACCCTGGTGATTTCTGGCAACGTTCAGCCACCGGGCGTGCGAGTCCACTACATACAGCTGAACTTCCCACTCCACGCGCTCTATCACGTCACCGAGCGTATGTCTGTACTCCGCAGACCACGCTGTTTATTATGATGGATGAACTGTGACCCATCTGAAGGGGGTTCAGGAAAGGCAAACAACCTTCCAGTATACAAAAACTCTAGAAAGATGAACTTGCTGACCACTAGGTGATCTTTCGCCATGCGAGGGAAAAGTCCGAGTTCTGTCTTCCAGAGCATAAAGGAGTTGGCCTCTGCTGGAGCGCAAGGGCGGGGGCTACATAACCGGTTTCCTATTCTTGACAATTAACCAGATTTATGTAGTCTTACTCTGGCCTTGTATATTTAAAGTCAATATCCTTTTAAATCGCGGAAATTTTGCACAAAGCCTGAAAAAATTGCCAATAGTAATTATAGAGGATCCATAACACTATCCAGCCAACAACCACACGAACGCCAATACAATAACCAGAGCAGAGGTGTTCCCAGCGCCGCAGCGATGAACAGACGCCTCCCCCCCACACCACTGGCCGCTCTCCTCCCTCCGCCAAGAGCGTAGGAGTCTCTCTCAAACCAGAGATACCATGAAGATGAGAACAAGGCCGACATTAAAATACGTGGCTAATTACCAGCAAGGGGCAAAACCTTCTAGATTTTTCCCTTTCACTGACAGCTGATGTATACATAAAAAATTCATGGAACCGTAACCGATTTCACAACTTTTCCACATGTATTGAGTTTCCTCTTTTCCTATCCAGGAACGAATGAGGAATCAAGGGAAATTTTCGAGAAGAACGTGTATTAAGAGGGAAAACTACGATTCCGTGACGATGACAAGTGATATATCCACGACCCGCATACGTCACCTATTCTCACTCTCTGGATTTTCGGTCTCTGGGGCCAATTTCGGCCCCTAAATTCGCCTCCTGAGGAGCCTCGGAACGACAGGACGGCGTGAAACACGGTCCTCGCCCTGCCAGGCGATCCAGGACCCATCGGTGCCCCTGATCGAACCGGCATTGCGATAACATACACAAACATCCAGACCAGCCCTAACATCCCCGACACTCATTTCAGGCCATTTCGCCGCTCGCGCAGCCCCCAGCGACGCCATCCACCTCTCCTCGGCGCAGGGAAACACACCCAGAGACAGACACAACATCCAATACATCACCTCCGCCGCGGAACACCCTCACGAAACGAGAAAGGCGGCTCACCAGGGACCGAGGGTGAAAATGGCGGACGCGACGACCACTCTGCCGCTCTGCCACGTCGCGGCGATGACGTCATGTCACGTGACCGCCACTTGCCGCGCCCGCCGCCAGGGGGCCGGCGAGGACCCTGCCATGATGACTGCGAGCCTCCGTAATTAATGCCAACCACTCGCTCACGCCGCATCTGGCGAGCTCTTTCTTCCACGCTCTCTCACTCCGGCTCCGAATTATATCTATTGGCCGGCGGGAGGCGATGGCGTGAGCAGGGAGGGCGGCAGGCACAGCTTGAGCTCCCTCTGCCGTGCTCGCGGTGAACACTTTTTAAAGGGCCTGAAACGTGTAGAGGATGGAGCTCTTTCTTATTTTGTTGCATCACATCGTTAAATTTTTAAGCTCCTGTGTTGAAAGGTCATCATGAATTATATGACTATGTCGATTATACTATTCGAGGGGATGTGTATGCGTTAATGTAAACGATGGATTGCTGAAGTGCTGTGTCTTAAACTTTCCAGAGCAAGTTACTTTTAGAATTACATGCAGTTACCGGTTACACAGGCCTTCGACCTGT
>NC_051388.1:42680127-42682627 GCF_015228065.2 Penaeus monodon | reverse complement strand
AAGACACCTTTGTCAACTCCTTTCTCTGCAAAAATTCATTTGATGATACATCTGCAGTCTTCCAACATTAAGCACAAAGCCAGTCTTCCCTACCGAGCTGACATTGCTACTCCTTCAGCACAGAATACTTCCAACATGTCGCACTCTTCACCATACTGCAGTTGCCTGTTGCCTGCAACATCAATAAACACTGCCCTGCCAGTACCTCAAGGTAAGTTCCTTTATCCTTTCTGTTCTCATTTGTTTAGGAAATCCCCTGTAAAGTGAAGTGTCTGATTTCCTCTCACTCTCATGAACACTTGTGTTTCTCCGCTCATAGAAAATAAGATCTTCCCTCGGCTGACATCTGTCTTCCACTTACTATGCGTGCACCTCACTTATGCCCTGCAGTTTGCCTAACTTTTCCCTCATAGGTACTCTCATTCCTCTGTAACATGTCTACCTATGAGTACTTAATTAGTTTCATGTTAATCTACATCATGATGATTTCTGAATCCATATGATGCTGAATTCCATTTCATTCATTTTGAACTATTTTACAGGAAAATCTTTCCTGCTTTGTTTGCATTTTCTCAAATATTATCTTCATAGGAAAAATCATTCCTGTTTCCTAACATGTTACTACTCTTAATTAATTTCCCATCAATCCTGCATTTTCACTTGTAACTACTCTCATTTCCCTGATGGAAATATATTCTATGATGTATTTACTTACATTTTCATAGGAACATATACTGTCCTGTGCTCTTACACATGCATTCTATATATTATTTTTGTGGAGAATCATTCCTGTATTTGGCATAGCTCTGTAAACTCATAATTTCCTCAAGATTTTATCCAGCAACCTCGGTTATTCATTACTGCCTTGAATCTCTCGGGTGAATGTTGCAATTAACACTATTCCGAATCCATGACACATTGCTTCCAGTCATTTCCTAATCATTAGGAATTCATGTTGATATTGTAACTCCCTGAGATATGACTTTATGTCTTCTGTCATCAAGACATGGTACTGTTGTTCTCGTTTGATGTCCTCAGAGCCAGACTCCCCATGTTGAAGCCCACTGCCAACCTTGACTCTCTGATCACCACATCACTGCCCTCGCCACCAATCTCCAGCGTTCAAGTCTCGCTCACTTAATTAATGAGCCCATCTCCCGAACGCCCTTTCTGTTCTCTACTGCACGTCTCTGCAACTCCGGTCGTGTTCGCGCATGGCCTCCTCGCCGCAACTCACCTCATTCACTGTGGTCCTTGCTGCACCTTGTCTGACTATCCTGACGTCCTCGCCGCATCTCCTCTCACTTACCACACCTGCTGCCCTGTGCTGGTAACACTGGCAAGAATGGTCCTGCCTTGCCTGTCGAGCCTCATGACGACATGACCCTGATCCTTTCAAGAAATCATTCTTACGATTCTCCACTAAGTCCTCATCTCATCGCCAACAACTTTGTCCAGAATCTGCCAGATTGGTGTGTGTGTGTCATTTACAACTGACATGGCACTTTACAAATTATCTGTGCCTTCAAGCGATCCTGTGGAATGATTAATAAGCTCTGTGATGATCACCACTGCTGCTCCCATCAAGACCACTTGTGCTTCAGAACAGTGACCTGTGCGAACAAGCTCCTTGCACACGTGTACAGGAGCACACACATGGGTTTGCATAAATTGGGTGAGTAATGTACTGTAGATACGATAGTGGTGCCCGACTGCTACCTTGTAGTTCATGCCATGTATGGTCAAAAGCTATGGGAGTTCACCCTATACAAAACAATCCACTGCCTTGTGGCATATATGAAATGTAAAGGCTTAAGGTGTCAAACCCTGAGGAAAAATCCCTAAGGCGACCTTGTTCTGGCAACTCCTGCAATGCCACTGGTGCTAAATTGTATCGGCCTTTGCAGTTCCTTTGGATCCATCAGCTGTGTGGAGAGAGGAAGCCTGCTACATGGGTAACAGCTTGCTCCTCATGCTCTTTCGCCCAGATACTGAATCTAAATTCTTTTTGTGAAGGTGAGCTGTCTTATACCACTGGAGAGGACACTCCAGTGACACTGCACAGTGTCGACACAACACGGAGAGAGGCAGTTACCAGTTATAAGCTACAATGCTCAGTTGATTTAAAAGCATAGTGCAAGGAGTCATCCTCGATGATGGGAGAGATCCCAGAGTTTCATTAGCTCAAGCTGGGCAGTCCCCAGACAACAGAGTGCTGTTTCCCCACAGTTTGCTTTCCACATAGGGTGCACGGGGAACAGGGATCAAACCTGAACAGATGGCTAAAGCACATGCACCAGGCAAAAGAAACAGAAGGAGACCAAATCTTAAACTGGGTAACTGGAATGTTCATACAATGCTGATATTCAGACTAACTCCAAGACATCAGCTACACAAGAAAAACTGCCGTCATCATGACGAACTGAACAGACTGAAGGTGGACTTAGTCATCCTCCAGGAAAACACGACTCTTTAGGTACCATCAGAGAGAAGCACTACG
>NC_051388.1:42660127-42675127 GCF_015228065.2 Penaeus monodon | reverse complement strand
AGTCTTACCTGGACCATTCAAATCCCCTTCTGATAATTCTAATTGTTCTCTGAGATTTCATTCTTGCCACTATTCCTTGTAACTCAAGTTTACGCTGTTAAAAATTTCGCACACTACCAGATACATTAATCCTTGTGGTCAGTGACATCTCTCCACTCTTGCTGTTAGCTCAGGAACGAGTGGTTGAAACACTCAAACTACAATGTAGTGGCACAAGCCCAGCCATGTAATGGCATGATTATATACAGTATCAAGAGTCAGGACAGAGATGATGCAATCCCGGCCAATTGCTACTGGGTGGCTTGGCAGGTTCATACACTTTGTAACTAAGTGAGAGATGATGCAACATGCTGTAAAAACACTACAAAATGTGTGCCACAGAGCTGGATGAAACTGTATGTCTGTCTTTAGATGGATGGTCTAACATACACAACGAGCCTATTGTATGTGTTGCTGTGACAACCTCAAACAATAAGCGAGCAAGCTAAGATGCCTTTCACTGACCTTCCAAAGTTCATCTCTCGTCTCACTCACATCTGGTGACAGCGGTGCTTCCAACCTCTCATGTCATTCATAATCTGGTGGCTTGCAATGGTCTTTCTCTCACAGCTGGTGGCTGGCGGTGGTCTCTCGCTCACATCTGATGGTAGCGGTGACCAAGAACCTCGCAAGCTTATGCTAATTCACCTACCACCACACTCGTCGCCGATCCATGCTATCTACCGACAAGCTACTCTTCTCGAAGTGCCTCCTCGCCTCCCATAAGGCCTAGCCATTGCTACCAAGTCCTCTTCTAATCCATGCCTACCTGCATCATGTCTGTTCTGCTACTTCGTGCTGTCCACTCACACCTGTGCTACCCTACAAAGCAAACCTTGATGAAGAAGGTGCTAAGATGGTCTTTGCAACCAACTCTTCAATTAGATTGATAGAAGATCCTCAGTTTGTAAAATGGTTGGAAAGTTGAAGCCAGGATGGCCATACATATCTAGTGGATACAATAAACACAAGTGGCCAGCCTCATGCAATTGAATATCTAGAAAAGCTCTCAAAATCAGCAATTCAGTAGTGTAGAGAACTTGGTTTCCATGTTGGTAGCACTGTGACAGATAACGATGCTAATGTAAACAAAATGAAGAAATTGTTAGAACAGGAAATCTCCGTGCTAGTACAATGGTAATGGTCGGCCTTTCATCCAAGGAGTCGGCAGTTTGCGCTCTGCCCAGTCACAAGAAGTTGCAATTGTCGCCTGGAAGTTACTGCTGTGGCTAGCACCACGACGGGTAAGGACTAAGCTCAACCAAGTCAGCACAAGTTTGATACACGTTAGCGATTCGGCATTAGTCGACACAGGCTGGGCTCCCCTCATGGGCATAGCCTGGGCAAGGCTCAGCTTCGCAAATCGGACTTATTTTAGAACAGGAAAATGAACCGAAGCTGATGACCTATTTGAAAATTGGCAGTATCAAAGAGCATGTGGTGTATAGAGTAAAATACCTTAAAAGCAATCACTATGCTTCTGCAAGATATTGCCGGGAAGGTGGGAAATGTTTTGTTGTACCTCAAAACATGACGATATACCATGTGTAACTGTATGGAGATATACATAAGGAACTGACCAGTTCAAGAAATTTTGTGAAGTTGATAGGGAGCAGATTGATGTCAGAGTAAGAGATGTGTATAACGTAACAGTGAAGTGGTCAGCAGAGGACCTACTTGCATAACTAGAACCAATAGGTGTGGCTTTGAACAAAGTACAGTGATAAATATGCAACTGCTGAAGCAGTGAACGTGTGGAAAGAACTAATCACAACTCTACTGCTACGAAAAAGAAGTTTGTTCAAGTCATAACACAAGCTCATCTTCTTGCAAACCTGATTATCCTTTCTTACAATGAAAACTGCTTAGTGCAGAATGGTTAATGGTTAATGGTAAAAAGCAAAATAAATGTGCTAGACATCTAAGGTCATGTAGCACTATAGGAAGGTACATTAAAGGCCAGTGAAAGGCGGTTGACTTAGTAGTTAGTTGCTATACATCAATTATCTAGATTAAAATTGAAAAGGTTAAAGATGGGTAAAGGAGTTCATGAATGATTGGGTTAAGGTAGGGTTAGGTTAGGGAATTAGATCAAGTTACGGATAAGTATGTGTCTGAGGATAGTATAGACGAGACGTAAAGAAAGTGTGCAGATGAGACAAAATGGTATTTGGGGATTGGTATAGGAGGATGTGTAAGAAGTCTCTTGGAGGCAGATAATGGATGGGTTATAAGAAGAAAGGACATGACAAAGGCCTGTGTTGGGAGGGAGTAGGAAGAAGGGGTGTAGGGGGAATATGAGTAGGAGGAGGATGGTCACTTTGAATGTGGAGGGCACATGAGTTGTGGAATTTGAGGGTGGATGAGCAAGCAACATTACTGGAGTATGGGGTAGGAGAAAAGTACCGTCAACGTGCTACCTGTCTGGCTTCACATAGAGTGAGCCCAAATCTGAATCTGAGAACTGCCACCTCAGATTCAAATTTGTAGCTGGGGCAGCCCCTATAAAATACATTATGGGGGGGGGCCGCCACAGTTGGCACATGTGCGTGACTGTGTAGAGCAGTTTGATCAAGTATGACCAGGTTGGGCACATAGAGGGCATCTGGCTGTGGAACGGCAATGTTTGGCAGGATGCTAACCATTTTGGCATTGATGG
This sequence comes from Penaeus monodon, assembly GCF_015228065.2. NCBI lineage: Eukaryota > Metazoa > Arthropoda > Malacostraca > Decapoda > Penaeidae > Penaeus > Penaeus monodon. Next base: position 42,672,429 of record NC_051388.1, on the reverse strand, counting down.
GGAGGAGGTTGATATGGTCGGACAGGGAGGGATTCTCCACCAATGTAAACATTAAAGGGAAGGTCATGTCTACAGAAAGTAATTTTAGCAATGTTAGTGGGGTTCTTACAATGACCTCTGGGATGAATGAAGTAGCACTGTAATGATATCGCATCATAGTCCGTGAGGCAGGTGAGTAAGTCTTCACAATCTGACCAATTTTTGTTATAATATTTGGCAAGTTGCTGGGGAGATAGAGACAGCTCCGGTGCAATATTGAGGGTTGGGTGAGATTCTATAGGAATGGGGTTACCAGAGAGATCAGTTAGAGTTCATAATGCTATATCTTGGTTTTCAGATGTTACTGTGACGAGACAGGAATGACCGGGTCGGCTACAGAAAGAGACTTTGCCTACTTGTTTTTGGAGACATTGCTGGAAGAGAAGAGTGCTGTCAGAGTAGGGAGCTGTGGGAGGGATCACGAAAAATGAGTCTCATTTGGCTGGGCTAAAGAGAGTATTTAAGATATTTGTAGAGATGGGGGTAGTAGAAGGACGGGGGCGTGTGGAAGAGAAAGTAGTGTTGAGGGAGGTAGTATTATGGAGAGGTGGACAATAAGGCTGTAATAAGGGAGGACGATGTAGTTGATGAAAAAGGTTGTGGGGGTAGAGGTGATAAAGTTGAGCATGTTGGGAGAGTAGGAATGTCTCCTGGAGATTGAATGTTGACTTAGGTGGATAATGTATTAGGCATTGAGGAGGGGGTAGTAGTTCCAGTGTTCGGAGCCGTGATCAAAGGAGAGCCTGAAGTCGGGGAATCGGGGGAGTTTGAAATGGTGGGGCTATTTGATGAAGGGGCAAGCCTCATTGCCCCTAATAAGGATATAACATCTTTATTACTGGCCATGGTAAACCTCTCAGGGTCCCCTTGAGAGTTAAGGGCTAGACAAAAACAGGTGAATACCGTGCCCGGGAGCAAGGAATTGGGGGGCTTAGTGCAGAAATGAATAATGCAATGGACTGTGCGAATGAAAAGTTCCCTCACTTGTCCCAGTCAGCCAAATTGGCTCCTTTTCATGCAATTAAGTCTAGTGATTCTGTGACAAAATGTATGTCAACTGTTGAATGGTGGAGGTCACATTCAAATATGTTGGATAGTGATGTAATTTCAGCGGCACTGCAACTACTGTCTGCAGTGGCATCTTCATCAGGAGTTAAGAGTTTCTTCAAGCTACGGTATTGGACATTCAAAACTAAGAAACCGGCTGATGGTAAAAAAGTGAAATTGGTGTTTTTTAAATAAAATGAATGCACACAAAATGTATGTATTTGATGATACTAATAATCAAAATGCATAAAAGAACCAACTTTATTGTCATAAGAATAGTAAATAAATAAATAAATAAAGATTTTAAACTTAAATTTCAACGAACTTATAATTTGTTTTCATGCACTACTTTTCAAAAGAAGGGGATAAGAACTATTCAAAGATTTTTTTTGTATAAATTCAATGTGCTTTTGTCTTAAATACAGGCTATAATATATATTTTTTTATTATTAATTACTTCAGGATATAAATATAATAATATATGATAAGTAAACCTCTTCCATTTTAATAGCATGCAATTTGGGGGCCAAGACTGGAAACAAAAAACGTAAAAAAGACAAAATTGGAAAAGATTGAGAGAACCCTACATCCTGCAGTGCACTGATTCAGGCTGATGATGATGATATATATGCACATATATATTCACGCACACGCACACACACACTGTGTGCGTGTGCGTGTGCGTGTGCGTGTGCGTGTGTGTGTGTGTGTGTGTGTGTGTGTGTGTGTGTGTGTGTGTGTGTGTGTGGTGTGTGTGTGTGTGTGTGTGTGCGTGCGTGCGTGCGTGCGTGCGTGTGCGTACATAAATATATATTTACATATGTATGTATGCATATGTATATTTACACACACACACAACACACACACACACACACACACACACACACACACACACACACACACACACACACACACACACACACACACACACACACACACACACAGATGATTTGTTTCGCGTTAGTTGAGATATGTAATTCAGGAAGGCATTTCGTGCACTTTGCAAGAAGTTTAAAACTTGGAAATTGTGTTTGATGCCACCAGTAGAGATCGACGAGTACTCTATACACGGGGTTTACACGGGATATTACTGTCATTGTGAATGTGTAACAAGGCGAATGTCCCTGTATAAACTTAAAATCTTAGTTACTCTTGCTTGAGAAACCTGGAACTAGCTACCATGAGTAACTCAAATGACCGCCTGTTTCTCTCTCTCTCTCTTCTCTCTCTCTCTCTCTCTCTCTCTCTCTCTCTCTCTCTCTCTCTCTCTCTCTCTCTCTCTCTCTCTCTCTCTCTCTCTCTCTCTTTGGTGCCAAACTTCCGGAGGTATGAGACTGCTTGCTTCAGGTTCGGATATTAGATTAAAAGATAACATCTCACACTGATAAGCGAAGAGGTCCACTTGCTGAGGAAGGGATTTTCCTGCTTATCTTGAGCTGCTTCTGATATTAACCTCGTCCTGGATTCTTTAATGTGTATAAAAGACAAAGTCTGCTACATACAGTCAAAAGAAAATGAAGATTTAGATGTAGGAAAAAATGATTGATTTACAAGAACTGATCTAAATGGAACGTAGTTGCTAGGTTCACTTAATACTGTTCAAAAATGGTATTGAGCTGGGTTAGTTATTATGAATGTTAACGTAAAAACAGGTTGAAGTTATTTATTCATTCCTTTGCTTTTCCATGTGTGATGAATAAATCCTATGAAACGTTCTATTCCTAACCGACAAAATTATGAACGAACTGTCAACTTGCAATGAAAATACTAGGGAAGCCAATCTGAATGTTAAAAGTGCAACAAAAGAAAAGACGCCCAGCATGATGTTCACAATGTATTATAGTAGTGCGTGTCTGTGGGTAGACAGTGAAAATAGTGGTGGCGAGTAATACCAACGCCAGTTGTACGAGACCTCGATGACGAAAGAGTGACATCATGCTGATAAGATTGCTGGGACGCGTCAGATGAGAATACTCGCTCATGGGTATATTCAATTACATTGGTGCAGAAAATTGTCTAATATGCTCAATGGTAAGTTTTCAAAAGCTGTTAAAATGCGTGATTTTTACAGATACATTTATAGAGACTGGCGGTTTTATACATGATCAGAGACCATATTATGTATTATACGTGTTTGAGTATGCACATATTTTGTTTCTTTGCTGCTTTTCACATCCTGTTCGTTGACGGAAATGTGTCACATCTGAATATGCAACCGGGACTTTGAGCAAGTCTAGTAATGTACTTGATCATAAAATTCCCAAAATCTTTTGCTGGATATGCCATATCCATGAAGGCATCATAAATTTTATGAGTTTATTACGTCACATTCCAATTGCGGTTATGCTGACTCCTGTAATATCGGCCGTAGTAGTTTATCGCAGGATGTGAGAGATAAGGACAACCACCACATTTAGCTGTTTTTTTTTTCTTTTTTTTTTTCTTTTTTTTTTTTTACTTTTAAATGTCATCAGCGCCACTTATCATACTCATCGATCACAGCAACGTGCCACGGATGCCTCCACTGATGATGATAAAGGGTTCCTATTCACAATTGCTTCTTGTCATTTTCCTGCTCGTATATCATGTTTCTAAGATCAAACATGGAACAAAATCGCATAATGAAATATAAAAAGTAACTACTTATGAATACAAAAATATTTAATAGTAGAGACCCAGTCAACATAGCTGCTGGTGTTGATGTCATGTTGTACTGAATTAAGTAAATGACATATGATAAGAGAAATTTATCTTGACAATCAGATGTACTAGTGTGTGATTAAATGCTTCTTCAAAACTGTTATCATGAGCACAAGGAGAGTAAAAATGAGTTAAGACCAGAAGTGTAAAAGCTATCTTTATTAGCTCAGTGTAATATTTCTGGCCAACCTTTTATGAGAGAATTGTGGTATATAGGTGTTATATGTAATCCTCATAATAAACAAGTACAAGAGTGCAATAACTGATTAATGAAGTGAATGGCCAATTTTATGATTAGGAAGTGTTGCCAATTTCAGGAAATACTAACAGCTCCATGGACTTCCCCTAACACCTAACATGTACATATTTGAACACTAACAGTTTAGGGGAGGATGGGGAGGGGGGATCATATGTTTTGAAATGGGTTGTATTTTTTATAACTTCCATTTCTAAATTTTGGGGCCCTTTAAAGGACTTTACTTTGCTCTTTCTTCTCTCAGCATTTAAAAATGAAGAGCAAGTATAGGAAATTAGTGATAACAGTATATAATAAAAATCCTCTTAAACAAATTAACTGTTTTCTTTAGCACCAACAAAAGATAATCTTTTATAATATATACAGTTGTGTTCAGAGATTCTAAATATTATACCCCATTAGTAAAACCACTGCATTATTAGTTTAGAACAGATTTTTACTTCCCATATTGTTAGTTGTGACTGATCCTATGGAATTATATAAAACTATGAAACTGATTGATTCATACCATCCAGAAGTACTAAGTGATCATGTTTCTAGGTTCAGCTTCCTTAACTCAAAGCCGAAGGGCATGGCATATATGTACATGCCATGCCCACTGTGAATCTAATTGTTTTTACACATAGATGGCTCCATTTGTGCTAAGTCACCAATGAGCCAATTACTAGTACTGACCATGTCGCCTGTTTACCCTTTTCCCTGATTTTCGAAAATATTTTACATTATCTTAAGATAATGTCAGTAACATTATAGTATTTATAATGTCCATAATAAAAATAACACCATAGCAAGTTTTTCTCGCCAATTCAAGGTAAGGTGAAATCAGGTAAGATCACAAGTTCTACTAATTGACTCTTTTGTGGCTAAGCACTTGCAGAGCCATCTATGCCGAGACGTTTCACAAAAAATTAAGAAATGAGCACAGCATTTTCCCAGCGACAACATTGAGTTAAGGAATCTTTTCCTTATGCTCTAAGGAATATCAAATTTAGCCTGACTTGCACTGGACAAGTACTCTACATAAAGTATAAACTCAGAAAAAAATTAATACTTAAAAAAGAAGGAATATTAGGACAACCTACATGAGGACACTCAAATAGTATAATTCTAAAGATGACAATCAGACTGTCACCAAGTGGATGCTGTCTTTAATACAAAAAAGTAAAGAATTGTACAATTTTGCACAGTATAATTCCTGCACTTAAAATCAAGTCTTTTCAGTTTAATACCTTCATGTGGTATTGTGTAGAGGGACTATTCATAGAAGTGTCAGTTAAGCATAGTATCCATGAGTCACTGAATCAGCCTACAGCTACAAGTTCCAAGTCAAGCAAAAGTTTAGATGCAAGAGGCATAACATGAACTGTCACAGCAAGTATTTTTAAAGCATGATTATTAATAAATCCCAAATAGTTTCATTCACCTTTATGACATAATCAAACATCAGTATTTTATTCTTCATTGTATTTACATAAGAAAATTTAAACTGTAAAGTTATCCATTAAATCCAACTAAATAAAGATAGTGATTACAATAGATTCACCTGAGGGATAAATAATAAACCTCATTTTTTATCTAAAGTTTTATTACCATATACTGAAATGCAGCACCGCACACACACTCAAGCATACCTATCAGGTAATTAAGATTTCTCTTTTGTGTTGCTTAGGAGTAAAGACAAATTCCTGCAAAAAAGAAAACTGATATCTAAGTCAGTCTCATTAAAAAGCAGAATCTAAAAGTTAATCAACTCTTCTTATTATCTTGTACTCTCAGAAAATACTTTTAGTTATGAAGTAACAGAATTGCAAATCTGAAATATTTTCAGCAAAGAAGATAAATGCAGCTAACTTCTAAACTGCTTGTAATAATTTTAAAACATGATGATTCATCAAATCTTTCCACTGAAGCTTACAAGCTGTGGAAGAAAATATTAAATAAATCACAAGGAAAAGCTAAATAAAATCTTTGCTGCCACCAATTTATGCCCAAACACTAATACTGAAGTACATTCATTTTGTATTTCTAAACTTAAATGAAACACAGGATTACACATCAGTATTTCGTTCTTTACAATTTATTAATCCTCCTAAACAAAACATTAATTATTCTTAACATGGTAACAAACAAAAATATTAACAAATTAGCTCACTTGTTTTCATTAACAGTAAAACAATGATGTAAACACAGAACACCATACATAGAAAATAACCTGAAGAAAACACCAGTGGAAGGAAGAACATAATCTTAAAATATCATGACTGGTGAAGAGCAAGACATTATTCAAACTATAACTGCCATATGGCTGATGGTAAGTTGTTCAGTAAAGGAGGTTGCATCTACACTTTTAATAAATTACTATGCAAAAGAATAGATATATAAACTGGTGACAATAACCTTGTAATACATCATGTTGTTTGATAACTGTAATTAATTTGCCTCTCAAACACACATGGGCCAAAAGATGCTAAAAGAGAATTGGACTTTCTGAGCAACTTTTTTAATCCTGTCTTTCAGTGTTCCATTTAAGAAAAGAGTAAAAGAAATAGTGTTAATCAGTTATTATTACCAGCTTTTAATGGGAGGCATTGTATGAAAATATATCTTTGGTCTATGGTTCTTTAGCATATGAATCCTATTAAGTAAAAATCTATAAAATTTTAAAGCTTCTCTAGGCATTTTGCTTTTTGGTCTTCTCTATTGAATGAAATAGAATGGATATGTTTTTATCAGGGTATTATACTAAATAGTATTATACTTACTTTTTCACCATCCACTGGGTACTAAATATATTGGCAGCTTGCTGTGCTTTTATTAATGGTAAGGTCAAATATGCTGATAGATTCAGTGGCAAACTATAAATAAACTACTTGATTTGATTTTTAAAAATTATCTGCCACATCAACAGCTATGATTATTAGCAGTGTATAAATAAATTAAAGAAAACTTATAAACAGAACAAAATAGAGAAATATTCTGATGCAGACATCTTTCCATCTAGTGGCTTCTCTTCTTCTTCTTCTTCTTCTTCTTCTTTAATGAAACTCAATGGGAGCTATTAAACAACATTAACTTGTAATATGCTCAACATAATTTCTTCATAAAAAAGCTAATAAAAATCACACTATTTTGGTTAACACATACATGCCTCTCCTAAACAGCCTAGTAAACAAAAAGAATTTTTAAAAAAAGTTATCACATACAACTAAGCACCAAAATGTTATCTTATTTTAAATAAAGATAGTAAAACAATATAGAAATATAAGGAAAAAGTTATTTTTTGAATATCTACCTACACATCAACAAACTGCCAGAAAATATTATTCATTTTTACTTCTAAATAACCCTCTGGAAAACAAAGTAATTAATTATCCAATGCATAAAACTATTAATAAAAATGCATGATGATAATTTGCTATGCAACATTAGAGGGAAAACACTGCAGCACAAGTTACATAAGCTTTAGGAAGACATGGAAACCTTTGCTACACAAAAACATTAAAATTCATCTCAAATTCTATGCAAAATTAGGTTGTCTGTTCTCTAAGCACAGTTCTTCTCATCTAGTACTCTATATGCTAAATGCACTAAATATAAAATACGAAGAAAATCATCTTCATTTTTTTTTCTAGTTACCACAAATCTCAAACTTTCCATAGAATCAAACAATTCAATATCAAATGTGAACACTACAACACCATATGCTAAATACTGATACCTTGTTACTGGCATTTAAGTTCTGACAGCAAAAATAGACTATTCACCTATGCAGAATTTTTTGTGTATGATAAATCTTAATTCCTGTGCTAAAGGACAAGCTATTGACCAATGAGATCAAATAGTGCAGAATCTACTTGAGAAAACTGCATTAGCAGTTTTCTATTTCAATATCAACCACTATAACATCTGACACAAAAGGGAAATTTCAAAACTGAGCTATCTCCAAGTATGCAATTCCAAACGACAAGCCAAAGTAAAATATGAAGTATATTCCAAGGATATATTGGTAAGAGATCATCTTTCAAAGGCAGGCATGCAAAGCTAACCCCAACTAAAGACTATCCATCTTACATACAAAAGCTGTCATGTAAACTTACATTTTATTACAACACAAAATTGCTTGTGATTTTTATGTATATATTAGTATCTTCATCACTTCACAATATCTTAAGAAATTCTTAATAACTCACTGCTTTTTACTATTTCACTACTTTCAATTACAAAACCAACTCCAAGTATGGTATATCCTCCTTTCTCAGAATGAATACATATGTACATGAGAAAGATATTTTCAGATATTTATCAATATTGTTTTCTATTATCCTTAATAATGTCTGTGACTCAAATACCTCTACAAAATCCATATCTTGATTTAATGATCAATCCTGTTTGCTAGGTTTGTTATCCAGTATATGGTAACCTTGTGAAAGGTATCTTTAATTTCTGTATATATAACTTAATTTGAATATCTCAATTTTAGTATTTTATCTTAAAAAAAAAGGGAGACAGCTACTCTTCTTTCCTATGAAAATGTAAAATTATACAAAATATTTTTCATCACATGAATATCTAGGACTTTGCTGTATCACTTCTCCAACTCTAAATTCCATTTCTTTCTCCAAATTCTAAAAGCACGATATTTAAGGGCCTTACCATCATGGGTATGTATGGTATTCCCTTTTATTCATTTTGCTTCACACCTTCCAAAGCTGTACATTCACTATAGTTCTCTCATATGAACGTTTAATAAATCCTAGTTATATAAATGGATGGTAACATTCCCAATGAATAAAATGAAGTTCCCTCAAATGCACTCACTTCTGAGTAAATATGCTACAATTTTCAAATCATGATGCCCAACACTATAATAAAACCTCTTCAAATTATTAATGGTTCTTATACAAATATTGCTCATTATATCACACTCACTATTTTTCCCAGTATTACTAAACTTTTACAAGTCCATCACTCGGCTAAATATCAGATAGGAGGAACCACATTAGATCTTTTAGAAATGAATCATCTCTTTAACATTTTCAAATTAGCTGACTGGCAGTATAGAAACTAGCAATGTTTTCCCTCTTTTGTTACACAATGCAAAAATTTAAATGCTGATACGACTATAGTTATGTGAGGTACGATATTCAGGCTGATTTATGACACCCTTGCTGCTGTTATGTAGTCACTAATTTAGCAGTTTTCCATTTTATAAAGTGCAGCAGTAAAATACAATGTATATCAGCCATTAAAGAACATCATTATATTCCTTTCATTTTCTCTAACCCTTTATTTAGCATATACCATGAATAATAAACTCAGTAATACAAGGGTATACAACCAAATTTATATTAATTCTGTTATGGTACCTAATACTATAAAAGATATACGACAATGAATTCTTGTAGCACTGTCCATTATTAACTCACTTCAACATAATGGCATCTATAAAGAAACTGTATATCAAAAATAATAAATAACACTCCACCAGGATGTATACCAAGAAAAAATTCATACCGGTAATGTGAAAGCACAAATCATCATACAGTTTGTTAGAAATGCATCTAAACCTATTACAGAAGTTCCAAAAGCAAAGAACTATGCTAACAAAAATTACAACTGGCAGTTAATTTTATGCATATCACTAAAACATGTAATCAGTGGTAAGTCACTTGTCTGCGAGTATTACATTGACTGAATGACCTAAAAAATTTAATTCATACAAGCAACTAACTAAAATCTGGCCAATTTAAACTAATACAGAAATTTGCATATGATGTCATTTTGATTGTGTATCTTTTTGTTTGTTTGTTATTTTTGTTTATTTAATGGACTAAGAAAAGTTGTTCCAAACTCTCCTATGTGTTGTCATCAATAACAGCATATCTACAAAAACTTTCCAAGAGAAAAAAAAATCACGTGCATCACTGTCAGAGAATGGTAATTTGTAACCACAATGATACAAAATGATTGTGTTAATGTCTCTATGCAAACATCCTCATCTTTAGAGCAGAATCCGAACTACCTTACTGGATAATTCCTTTTACCTATCAGATGGCAAAAAATCTTCCTATATTTCACAACAACCAAAAAGTATGAGTGGCAAGACTGTTATAATATAACAAAACGGAAGATTTTTTAGCAATAAATTACTGTTGCATAATTATCTCTTATATCTGAAGCTGAAGAAAATAATCAAATACAACTATAGGACATAAATTTCACTCACAAATAAATATTTCAGCACTCTTCATATGGTATTTACTTATAGCTAATGCAAGAGATAAAAAAATACTAAATAAATCACTGATTTTCAGTAAAGTAAACACTCTGGCCATTTATTTTACTACTGTCACATCTGGGATTTAACCCCCTTTATTATGCACTGATAGAGTCATTATAAGTAACCCTGATATTTAATGAATAATAAGCAAACCATGTTTACAAATGGCTTGGCATTTATATGCTGTAGATTCTTTGATGTGGTGACATGACTTTTAAACAGAGTAAGATCAAACAAAACACAGATATATAAATATACCTTGCCTACACTGTCCCATAACAGAAAACTCTCCAAAGGTCACCAATCCTCAACAGAGAAATTCTGAGGGTGACCAAAATCTTAACTAGACATCAGTTAGTAGTCTGATTCCAAGAAGGGTCTGGATTGCATGTAGAGGTAATGAATATTATTTTAATAAAAAGATGGCACTCAGCTGAAGATAAAGTAATGAAAACTGAAATGAATATACTTGAGAAAAAATTATATTCTACTAATAAAAGTATGGAAACCAATTACCAATAAAGCAAAATTTGTACCAAGCTTTGCAATAAGAAAGAGCAGAAAGAAATTGTTAACAAACACTATATCAATTACATGCAATATAATTATGAATGGAAAAATAAGGGCCTTATCATATTTTTAAAACTTCCCTTGTACTGTTTTTTAAGTGCTATAATACCTAGATATGAGCTATGTAAAAGAAAAAAAACTCAGTGTAACATAGTATATGTCTTCTTTACTTGGCTGTGCAAATTTTACACCTTGGACAGAATTCATACAGGGGTGACCCATTACAGGCCACTGTTACAAAGCCACACCACATATATATGAAAAGAGTGATTACACATATCACTCATGAACTCTTGATCTCTGTTTAAAACTGGGCTTCTGTGAGATGGAAAACAAGTACTGTATTGTTTGCAATATAGCTATAAGACTGTAGCTAAAAGTATCTTATCTATAAAGAATGACATACAATCTTAATACAAATCCTTCATACACAACAGTGCCAATCACTGACAAAATTCCTGGTACTTTAAAATAGCTATGTTTAAAATTCTCACGCATTGAAGTACCACGAACATTTTCTCACATGATTTTCTTTGTGAAATATCAATCACAGTCATGGATTTCCTAACAGTGCAATCATTTGTAACCACTCCTCTCAAATCTTTTCAATCTTTGGAAAAAATAGAATAAAACTTAACAATTTCTATCAAGTAAAATTCTGAATGAACAATAAACTATTCAAATTTATTCCCATTAATAAAATTCTCCTGTAATATTGCTTATGAAACAGAGTTGTTCTACATAATTTGCTAACAGTACAGTACTTGGGATATATGTTGTCTCAACACTTCACTCTCATTGAAACATTTTCACCGTGTTTCTGATTTTTTTTTGTTATCCTCTACATAAGGAAGAAATCACAATCTGCAAAAATATACCTCATAAAGTAATTGTTTGGAAAAATTGTTCTAAATAAAAATGATTAATTGCTTTAATTTATCTAAAAACAAACTAAGAGCATCAAAAAATATAAATATTTTTTCTCCCCCTTTTTTTTTTTGATTGTTCATCTATTTCTCAGAAGCTGGTCAGTATATACAAAAAGAAAAGAAAAAATCATAATCTATCAAACATAAATAATATCACAACAGGTGTTATTTAACTACAGAAATTCTGAAAAAGATCTTTGTGCTTTTTGTCCCTCTTTCAACCTCTTACTCTTGAAAATCCAAATAAATGCTACCTACCATCAGAGCCTTCCTCCTGTATGCTTAGCTGACCGGTACGACATGGAGGGTTTAACTCCCCTTTTGGTCCATGTAATCACACATGCAGTTATGAACAAACTCCAAAGGAGTACTTCAGGACTAGCAATATTAATCCAACCCCGGATTGCATCTAATCCATGTTGCAAAGGTTGGTTGGTAGCTGGAATGTCCATTGTACCGATTGTACCAATTTTCCTCAGGT
>NC_051388.1:42646252-42655027 GCF_015228065.2 Penaeus monodon | reverse complement strand
TTTCCCAAACCCCACTACATGTATTTTCACAAAAACGAGAAATCCAAATAAAAAGTTTTTTACTGTGGAATTGGAAAAAATGATTAAAAATATAAATTTTCCATCAATACCATGTGTAAAACAATTTAAAATTTTTGCTTTTTTAAAAATTTTAAATTTTGATTTTTTTTTTTTTTTAATTTATTCAACCCATAAGGGAGTAAAACAATAATAATGCACATTTTTGGTTTACATTTCCTTAAAGAGTGATGCTACATAAAGTTGTGAGATCCTGACCTCAGTATCATTTAAAGGAAAAATTTAAAAGAATAATAATGAATGCATTACTAACAGCAATTACACTTCCTAAAAGATTAAAACGGCAAAAAAGTTAAGTTAACATATCTTAAGATTTTTTTCAAAAACCCCTTTACTTTTTGTTTTTTTATCCAATACTTGCCTATTCCTTTTATTCCCTTTCTTTATTGTTTCCTTCCACTGTTTTTTTATCTTTATTTCCTACATCTACTGTTTCCTCTCCTCTGCCTTTTCTCCCTTTTTTAATTCCCCCTTCCCCTTCCTTTATTTACTGCACTCTCTCTCACTCTTCTTTTTCCCCTTTCCCTTATCACCCATCCCACACTTAATTGACATGAGATCTACTATCTCCCATCTCGTATCTTACCAAATTGGTATCCAAGGTGTACATCATCCATGAGGGAAAGACATAGTGTAAGAGTCACCAAGTTGAAGAAGTTGTAGTTTCCAGTAAGGATAATCATTATTTGAAGCAGCATCTGAATTTTTTAAAAAAAACATGAAAATTAAAAATAAAATTAATATAAAAAACAAACCCCACACACACACGCGCACGGACACACACGGCCAGGACAAAACAAAAACACAAAACCAAAAAAAAACACACACCACACACACACACACACACACACCACACACCACACACCACACAAAACCAACACACACACACACCCAAAACGCACACACACACACACACACACATATTTATATATCATGTAACTTATCCAAAATTACATAATCTTACAAAATACTATGAGCATTTCTCTCCCTTTCCTCCATAGATATTCAAAATACACTTAACAGACTTTAGGCTGCACAGCCAAGATGTTATAAAAAAAACTCCAACAAAAAGGCAAACATTGTTTAGTAATATAAAATTGAAGTCCAATGAAGAGTAATCACTTTTTTTTGCAAGAATCAAGAGAAGGTTTTTCCTGTCTTTATAAAAAAAAAAAAATCATAAAATACTCAAACCAACTGAAACAGACACATGAATACCTATAATTATGGGTTTCTTAATTGCAATTGCCCAAATTTCAGCATTTTTATTTTTTAAAGCAAAAGGGGGTATTACAGCTTGACATAACATAAATACATATTTACAATAAGGTTACTTATCAATGAAACTTTATCACTTAGAATAAGAATTTCTAGAAAGTGTGTCACAACTGTGAGATCACTTTCTACATGTCAAGTTGTGTTGAGTATTTGCGCCTGGGCTTGAGTAAAGGTGGTAGCTCACCTATAATTGGCCATCACACCATGTGGGGAACATGGACACTGGGCATTGATGTCAAGTTCACCTTGAGTACATATGGGACCTTTGCTGATGCTTACTTGAGCTCAAGCAGCAGTGTTAAGATATGCAATTGGCCACCCATAGAAAAAATAAGGTACTAACACCTAAAAAATACTATTTTAAAAATTAGAAAAAGAGGCATCAGCCTAATTCCAGTTTTTTTAAACCGGGCCTTGATTTTTTATTTTCCCCCACACACCAAACCCCATACCTACTAAATTGGATCTTCTGCCTATTACCTTTTTATATCTTATGTTAGATATTTCACCTGTGTTATAGAAAACTGTTCAATACTGTACTAAAGTCTGTGAAAATGTCTTTGGTCCATTACTGTTGAACTGACTGATCTTATTCCTGTCAACCACTCCAAGGGAGTGTAGAAGGGGTCTAACAAACCCTGGTATTGGCAACCTTGCAAGGATCAGATGGTTAAAAAAACAACACTATGAGTGACTATGTGAAAGAGGGTGAAATGTTGGATCTTAAAATTATGGCTTTCCAGCATTACTTTCAGGAGCAGGAGAGGATTAGTTAAGACCAGCTATTTCAGTACTAAAAAGAATGGCAATACGAGGAACAGAGAGTTCAACAGAAAGAGAGCATCATAGTGACCTTGAGGACCACAAGATGGAGAAAAGAATGCATGATGGAGAGTAGGCACTACAGAGGAACATGAGTTCCCTCTCTTGGGCATGCCCAAGTCTTCCTTCTGCAAATAAGCAAGTCATTCAGGCAACTCTGTCTAGAGAGCAGTTTGAAGCAAAGGAATTGATGAAGGATCTGCTGACAGCAGAAGGAATATCAGTGGAGCTGTCTGCAGAGGACAACACACATCAAGCTGTTGAAAAGACAGTCAATGACAAGCCTACAGCCATGAGAGAAATAGAAAGCTGGTTTGAAGTGACAAGGTGGTGCAACAAATCAGCCAGAAGGTTGGACCATGATTGTCAGAAAAGTATAGAAGATGGGAGGGCAAGCCCTGGTGCTACATCACAGCTCGAGAGGGGCCTCAGAGTACTGATGTAGGCATCTTGAAATTGTATAATTGAGAAAAATCATTTTAAATTCTTAGAAAATTATTTTGAAACAACAAGACCATGTGTACCTGGGCCCAGGCAGTGGTGATAGTTCATCCATGTTTGGCTAAACCACCGCATGTGGAATATGGACAACAGGTACTGATGTCCAGTTCATCACAGGTGCACTGGAGACCTTCACCAATGCATACCTGAACCCAGTCAGTAGTGGCAGTTCAGCCGTAATTGGTCACAACACTATGTGGGGAATGAGGGAATCGGGCGCTATGATCAACTAAACAGGTAAAGGCGGCATCGGCTGAATTCTCGGTTGAGACCCATGATCTTGACCTTTGTGTTTCCCTTTTGCCACATGACCACTTCTACTCTACTGGATCCTCTGCTTAATACCTTGTTATGCTGTGTTGTATAAAACTTTGTTTAGTGTTATTGTAAAGTGTGTGAAAACCCTGGCAATGTGTAAGTCATAAACTAAGCTTTTATCTCATTGTTTCATATGAACTATATGCTACAGCATTCACATACTTCAAAATTTAGCCTGCAAAGTCTTCAGGGAGGAAATCATTAAAAAATTATAAACAATGGGCCAAAAACACTTACTTGTGCATAGCAACTGAATATTCGATGTGATCGTACTGGACTGAAGAACATGAATGGCACTGGTATTTCAATAACAAATGTGGCAACCACACAAAGTTTGTGCCACCAACCTGGCAGCTGATGGAAGTACCAGGCCAGTGTGGTAGGAATACATTGAGATTCATAATGAACATTCAGAGCTGAAAAAGAAATATTGCATTATATTATAGATTTTTTTTTTTTTTAAAGAATTTAATAGGATCTCTATCAAATACCAGATCAATATTTCTATTATATCAAATGAACATTCCATGAACTTTTAATCCAATACATCAGCACAGTAATGTCAAACTAAAAAGCTAAAAATCTTGCATTAAATATTTCAAGCACTACCTTCCACTTTTAGATTTTTAATTATTTAATAATGCAATATCTACTCTTTGCTGAATACCAGTAATTGTAAATGCTGTAAAACTGTAAAAAAAAAACTATAAAAATAATAAACTAACCAATTTCACTAACTAACTAACTACAAAAGTAAAAAGAATGGATCAAGTCAAGTTACACTACCTGTTAATCCCCACCATGTAGGACAGCCACTCTGAAGTTTAACAACACCTGAGGCAAACATAAGTCTGAAGAGTACCCAGCGTATAAGCCACATGGTGACTAGGTTTCTAGGGCGATACTCAAACCAACCTCGACGACTTACTGGTGCCACAAGTATGGTAAGGAACCCAACTTCCAAAAGGAGAATATCCCTATGAAAGATAATCACATTAAATTCTATTACCGACCGATTTATGTAATATTGCTTTTCAATAAAAATGCTATGAACATTCTGAGAGTTACTGCGTTTTTAAGGTATTTCAGAAACCTAAAATAAAAATTTGAAATATTTTGTATGAGTGGTGAAAGAGAGAAAACAGCAAACTTACCACTGAAACCACAAAAAAGTCTGTCCGACCTGATACAGAGACAGATATGAACTCCAAAGTAACAGGAAAAGGGTTGCCGTACACCATGATTTCCAAACCATTCTGAAGAGTAATGTGAAATGATCTAAGAACTCATAACTATAAACTTCTACATTCATGAAAATACCAGTAATTTATATGTTTGAATATATCCATATTTAATAATTCTGAGTTATTAATGAAATATAATAAAATCCGATCTGTTCAACTTACCCAATGAAACTAAGGACTGTCCCTGCCAGTGAAATAAACTCCATCATATATGACACATTTAGGCCAAAATAGGATGAAAAGCACAAAAATGTTAACTTGTCCATAAAACATTGTTTAGGATACTTCAGATTTGGAAGCTGTGTGTGAGCAGGTAGAACCCCCTTCTCGCCATATAGACCTGTCAAGAAGACACACAAATATCTTTTATAGAAAAAGTTATCTTAATTTTGCATGTATAATGGTCTTTCATAAAGGGAATGCTATTATATTATCAGTTCAAATTTAATCACTGCATCATGCATCAGTAGCTATATTTTGATGACAAAATCAGGAATTTTTTTTTTACCATAGACCTGTTTGTAGCACCATAAATGATTTGTATGATTAAAAATATTGGCAGAAACCTTTGATTAACTATTAACCTAATGTTTCCAGGGATAGCACATTCATACATGCCATGCCTACTGTGGGTTCAGTTTACCAATTGTAATTACACACAGATGGATCCACAAGTTACCAAGTTGTCAATTACTAATCCCATCTCACCTGTTTATTCTTCTCCCTGATTTTAGACATACTATTTTTCATCCTATATTGCCATTACATGTTCCCACCAGCATTGGGTTAAGTAATATAAAATGATTAGATCATCAATTGAAAGGGAACAGAAGATATAGAGAAAGAACCCATTGTCCATTGTTTGTGCTTTGAATTATTACACCCAATCAGTCTGCATGACACCATCTAATAAGTGAGATACCCTGAAGGGGCACCAATGAACTGCCAAAAATACAATATTATCTTGGATTACCCTTGGGAGATGCCATCTGAATTTAACCCAGCCTGGTTGGTAAATATACTGTATGGTGATGGACTTCTCTTCTAAAAAACTACTTATTATTGGTGTTGTCCCTTTGCTTCTCTCCTCCTTTCTCCCCCCCTCCCACTCTGAGGCCTGGAGGTCATAGTAATTGCTTGAGCTATAACAATAGTGAATTCATTTGTAACACTTTGTCATCCCTTGTTATTATTTCCTAAATCTGCTGCGTAGAATTTAAAATTACCATCCGACTGTGGGATCCCCCAAACTTTTTTTAAATTTAGAAGGAAAGGAGCATTAACATTTCTTATCATTTAATCACCTAATCCTTATCAAGTAATTTATAATTATGACCATTATTAAACAGAGTTTGGTGACTACCAATACACCTATAAATTACATGATGTACTACAAAGTGGAAAATGTTTTAAAGACACAAGCATGGTTTTCACTAGCCTTACATCAAATTACATGTGCTCCACATCTGTAAATGCTTTAATAAAGGATTATAATCTTCTACCTCATAACAAGTTTGAGTAGGAAAATGTCCCTAGCAATTTATTGTCAAATAAGAAGTCAGTCCAAGCCTTATCTTTCCAGTATGTGTGCAAGTGTAGACTCTATTACAATTACTTGACAATGTGAAACTTTTGTGTTGGACTTCATTACACACCATACATCATATATCACAGAGAGTTTCAAGTGGACTTGGACAGAGCAGAGCAAACAAACAAAACAAAAAAAAAAGTGCCATTTTAAAAGTTACTGCAGGTGTCGTCCACATAATATTAAAGTTTGCTAAAATGGCTAATAACTCAGAATAGGTCACCACATGGCAGTAAGATTTTAAAAAATAGTGTAATAGCCATAAGGAGCACATAAAAAAACAAACATTATCAGATATAAAACTAAATCTGAACCAATGGCACTGCTTGATGAAGTCTTATTCTAGCTAATTCCTTAACCCTTTGAGTGCCATATAGTGGTTGGCACTCTGATCCCTTTCCCAACCAAAAAAAAAGGGAAAGTGTTCTTTGGCCCTGGGAAAAAGTAAAATCATATGCTGATACCAAACACAGCTTAATTCAGAATATCCAAACATAGTACTTAAAGTGTGTGTCATCTTACAATCACACATTATGGCACATCACATCAAAATCTAGGTAAATATTCTAAACAACTTCACACAACCAATCATAACAATAGTGATATTGATGGATTCCTCTTCCCATCTACTACCCATATATATATGTAGGATATTTACTGCAGAAATCTAAACATACCAAC
This sequence comes from Penaeus monodon, assembly GCF_015228065.2. Taxonomy (NCBI): domain Eukaryota; kingdom Metazoa; phylum Arthropoda; class Malacostraca; order Decapoda; family Penaeidae; genus Penaeus; species Penaeus monodon. Next base: position 42,648,517 of record NC_051388.1, on the reverse strand, counting down.
ATACAGGGTACACACAGCAAGATACAGCTGTGGAATGGTAATTTACTAGCCCGATTAATGGCTGCTACATGATGCTGACTATATCACAGGTTATTATGGAGCTACTCAGGGTACACTTTCTATACTCCTCTGCTCTGCTGGGGTTGGGAGGTGGTAGCACCCCATTGGAGTGTCAACTATATACTGACCATATATTACCCCACAATTTCCCTGGTATCTTTCATATTCTCCTCTGCTATTGGGGCCAAGTTTGTGGGGATTGGGGGTGTTTCTATCATTTCCATATATATGGGTAGTAGAGAGGAATCCATCAATACCACTATCATCATTATTGGGCATTCAAAGGTCCTCTGAATAAATACCAAAATCTTATCTTCATTATGGAAGCTGAAAACATCACAACCAGTTTTTGACACCCAGTGGGAATACTGGTACCATATGCCTTGCCTCTAGTATATATGGAGTAAAGAAAAAAATAGAATGAAATTAATCAAAAGGAATTTTTAAAACTTGTGGCATTGGAATAATCAAATGAATAAAAGTAACTAAATAGATAATTTTTTTGAATACCTTTGCATGACTGGTCACAATCATAGTGGTATCAATGGATTCCTCTCTGCCTCTACTGTCCATGTATGGAGAACATTTACCAAGGAACCCCCCTAAACCTCCACATTCTTGTCTCCAATAAGAAGAAGAGAGGGCATGAAAGGTACCTGCAGATAATTGCAGGGTAAAATATAATATACATGAAATACATAGCTATATAATATACACTGAATACGCCACTATACTGCCTAATTCAGGGGGCTGTGCCCCCTGTGACCCCCTTTAGGAGACTGTCCCCCTGAACCCCACCTTGGAATACCAAAAATCCGCAAAGTAATCATGGCAGGATAGAGCACATGACTGACATACTGGAGCGCCTGATGAAGAATCTGTCCGACGATCTACGCTGCTGTACATACATGGTGGAATCTTTGTCGTACAACGAGGGGGGGTTAGAGGATAGCAGCTCCTTATGAGGAAGTTGCAGAGGGCACTGTATACTGACCAAGTATCTACATATCTTTCATATTTTACCCCACAATTTCTCTGGTACAATTCATGCCCTCCCCTGTTAGAAGGGCCAAGAATGTGGGTACTGGGGGTGTTTCCATAACATAATTTCTAAATACATAGGTAGTAGAGAATGTGAGGAATCCATCATTCCAATATAATCATGATTGGTCATGTAAAGGCATACTGAATATTTACCACTAAAAAAAAACAGACTAAATGCTAGAATAAAAATTTAGTCAAAAGAAAAAGAAAATAAAGAATAAGATTGATCCAGTGGAATATAGAAATTAGTGGGATAAAAATAAACTAGACTATGGTAAGGAAATCTACAAGGCCCACAAAAGACACTCAGCATCAGTAGTCTGGGTATTTGTTACCAAGAGCAATGCACTCTCCAGATACGAAATCCTAAATCCAGGGTATCCTACCTTCTATTTATCCACTAGGCAGGGGAGCAAGAAAGACCCCCTGTACCACCCCCCGTTATTAGCACTGTGCCTATTAAAACAGACACACACACACACACACACACACACACACACACACACACACACACACACACACACACACACACACACACACACACACACACAAATTTTTTTTTTTTTAAGAACTCTGAATGTGTGTTGTGAACTTTGTCACTGAGCAGTGATATGCAGCGGACATTTCATAATTTCGCTGCAAATATGGGTCGCTGCAGCTATACCTCTGTTGTTTAATACTCTATTTTTTATGCTCTATAAGATGGCAGTGTCCATTTCCCTCTGTCTCTGTGTGTCGCTCTCAGTAACATTAATTGTAGTCTGAGATCATCTAAACTACATCCTCAATAAATATATCTTGTGTAGCTAATTATATATATGGTGGTCATTCTCATTCTCCAAAACTTTGTACTGACTTATACAGAGCAGCTATCAACATTTTCTTACACTTTTTCAATGATTAATAGCAATGATTATCATTAGAAGATATAATTTATGAATAGTATTATTTGTAATGTAAATTATTCACTTTTAAGAGTATTATTTACATTGCAAATAATACTATTACTTGAATAAGATTAAACTCTAATACATTAAGATTTTGGGAATATCTAATATAAAAAAAACACACATAAAAATATCACTTGAATAAAATCAAATACAGATAAACAGTTTTTATATCATAATAAGACAAGAAAAAATGACATCTGTTACATCCTTT
>NC_051388.1:42636367-42641152 GCF_015228065.2 Penaeus monodon | reverse complement strand
TTATATTATATATATATATATATATATATATAAACATACACATAACCTCATATAGATACAGATAGATATAGATATAATTTTAGTCACTGTATTTGGGCTATGATAAAATGCTACTGATCTTGTCTTACAAATGTGAAAGCTAGAAAAGTACTGATATGTTTTTTCCTGAAAAAATGAAAATGACATTGTGCACAATAGAAGTAAATGGACCAGTTTCCTCCAAACATTATAATAGCAAAGAAAAGATGTTGAAAATGACAAAAATGACAAAGGAAAGTGAAGAAAATGACATAATATGTGGAAAATAGGTAGTTTATTAAAGGAAATTAATCAACATATTTTGTCTCAGACATCTGTTTGGACAAACGATTTATGGCAATCGAAAATACCATCGAATACTTTAAATAATTAAATTGTACTTGGATAACTAAGGCAATGAATGGACGTCTATTTAAGTCATTACATCTGCCTGCCTGTTGTTTCATTTCGGTCTTTGTCACTCTTCGTTTCTAGTTGCCGATATCACTCTTGCGTATTTTACGAATACTTATTGTGTATTGCACATGTAAACAACATTCATCAAGTAACAAGCCTTTTGTTCCACGTGATTTAAATTTTTAAAAATGACTTTCCGACAAGAGAGGTTGATCACTTACTTTTATGAAGCATTTTGTTCTCTTGCTATTGTTCTCTTCTTCTTCTCCACCTTTCCGCGATGCCTCCATGTCTGCGATATTGTTATCCTTCACCTCAAGAAAATCTGTACCGTTTTTTCCACACACTTTTACAGAAGTCCGCATTGGTTTCATAACATTCATAGTCAGACATCTCATCTCGGACCAGTTTTCAAAGTCTGTGGTTTTGTAATATTGGTAACAGGTAGCTGACATGTTACAACATTTACTGCAACAAAAACAGTCACAAAAAACACGGTACACGGCTGGTTTAGTAGCCAAGACAGTTGCACCAGCGAGCAAACGACTATCTGCCGTGAATGCTGCTAGGCAAATAAACCCGCAGAGATGAGGCGGAGGTCAGACCATGTGGTTGTTGACCAGTAAGATCAGCACGGATATGCCAAGCTGTCAAATCTGCTCTTGTTATGATGTTCTGTTATCTTAGGTGATACTGATGGCGCCGGTTCCAAAACATATTGGAATTCATTCATAAAACATATGCTACTTTAGTATAATCTCAATGCCGCGGATATACTCTATTTAATGATTTTACTTAGCGGGGATTCTACCTCACGAACGCGTTTGTTCCGTGGCCATATGCAAAAACGAAAAACTGTAAACATGTTATTTGCTGCTTGGATCTTATTACAAATCCGAAAAAACACGGAGGAGACTACAGTTCATTCAGTTTTAAGCCTACCTCCATTCAAACTATCACAGATTCAATACTTTAATTTACCTATACAGGAAAGGAGAAACATATTTATGCCGTTGAAGGTTGCATATAACCAATACACTTAGATCTTACACAACCTTGATAAGAGTTATGAATGTATGTATGAGAGAGAGGGAGAGTTAATATCGTATTATAGATTAGACATAAATATTATATCTGGAGGGATACAACGTTTTGAGAGCTACTTTCATACTGTAGACTGATAAGCAGGTATATGCATGTATAAATGTACAGATGGATCAACTGATAGATATATAAATAGTTGGATAGAGTGGCAGATAGACTTAGAGACAGAAGACTAAAAAGATAAATACATAAACAGACATTACAGCTGAAGCATAGTCTGACAAACAGCAGGACTGACTGATTGATAGATACACAGATGATATTCTAAAGCATAGATAGGTGAAAGATAAACACAATAAACAGACAAATATAATTTAAAAGACATACAGAGAGAGAGAGACTGACAGGTAGACAGACAGAGAAAAAGAGAGAAAGAAAGAGAGGGGGAGAGAGAGAGAAAGAGATTTGATTTGATAAATTTATTACGTCCAGTGGACGACAAACAATTTTACAGAGAAGTACAAGAGAGAGAGAGAGAGAGAGAGAGAGAGAGAGAGAGAGAGAGAGAGAGAGAGAGAGAGAGAGAGAGAGAGGAGAACGAGAGCGAGAACGAGAGCGAGAGAGCGAAAGAAAGAGAGAGAGAGAAGAGAGCGAGAGAGAGAGAAAGAGAGAGAGAGAGAGAGAGAGAGACATCCATATCAATAAATTTCGTACTCTTTTCATGTGCATTAAAATAATGACCGTATGTGGCTGCATTGGATTCCCGTAAAGATGTTGTCAATTGCACTATTTGATTTACGACCTTGCTGAAGCGTGATCAAAAAGAAAGTTTGATTGCTCATTTTTGCGAATGTGGGAATCCTCGGCTTGGCGCCGGCGTCGGCTCTCGCCTATTTCGTATTTTTTCTCTTCTTTTCTTTACTCTTCCTTTTTTTACTGTCCCTTTTTCTTACTTTTCTTGGTTTGATTTATTTAGTACCTTTTATATTTTTAATCGTCTTCGTACTGTTTCTTTCTTCACTTTCTTTATTTGTTACCTCTTACCTTACTTATTATCTTTATATATATATGTATATATATATATATATATATATATATATATATATATATATATATATATATATATTATATATATGAAGAGAGAGAGAGAGAGAGTGAGAGAGAGAGGATAGAGAGAGACAGAGAGAGAGAGAGAGAGAGAGAGAGAGAGAGACAAGACAGACAGAGAGAGAGACAGAGAGAGACAGAGAGAACACAACAACACACACACACACACACACACTCACACACACACACACAAAAAAACACACACACACACACACACACACACACAACACACACACACACACAAACACACACACACACACACACACACACACACACACACACACACACACACACACACACACACACACACACACACACATATGTATGCGTGTGTGTTTCTCTATATAATTAATTGATCTGTTTACTTATCTATCTGTCTATCTATCTATCTACCTTCCTACCGATCTGTCTACATATATATATATATATATATATTATTATTATATATATATATATATATATATATATATATATATATATATATATATATATAATATGTATATCTATCTATCTCTATATTTATCTGTCTATATGTCTATCTACATACCTACCTACCTTGCTGTATATCTATCTACCTCTCTATTTATCTATTTATATGTCTATTTCTGACTCTCCCAACTCTCTCTCCTGAGAAAGCAAACAATAAAAACCCGGCCACTGTTATTTAATTAATAACATACCGAAACACTTCCCTATAATATAGATTTTGCACTTTTCCAATCTATACATCGAAATTAAAAGAAAACATCTTATTTAATAATTCGATGTATTGCATTTTTCAGCCCATTTCTTGCGAAACTGAGTCAAACAGAAACAAAAATGCTACCAAGGAGCAGACTGCCACCAAGTACTAAGTTAATGTCATAGGTAGCTGTCTGTACTGTTTGACCCACTCAGGTTGAAGCATTCATCAAGTATTGCACTCCAGGTAGGATGTGAATAAGCCGGCTGAGAAAAGTAATTTCACATTTCAACATTCTGGTGTTTATAATTGGGTTTCACAATTAAATAAGGTGGAGTAGAAAATAAACAACAAATTTAAGTAAATGACAATGTTTGCGATTTACGATAATTAAGTATCATGCTCTGACCACGGCGGCTCAGACATGAACCTACCGTTAAAAGAAAGAAGATAACCCCCGGACATGCACTGTTTATGGTGGACGCAATCAGTGTGCTTTTTTTCATTCAGGCTGTCATTCGAATCACCGAATAATTATCCACAGCAAGTTCCTTTTTTAAACTGTGTGTAATATGACTAGGCCTACAGCTACGATATCCCAGTTGATCTCTGTACTGTTAATCAAGATAAACTAGTCCAAGGGTTATGCTAAGATTTTTTTTTCATTTAGTGTGTGCAGTGATGTAGCTAGATATTTGGTGTTCTAGGGACATTAGCTTTGACGAGAGAAGTATAAATAACGAGCTAAACCATTTATTTAAGTGTATTTTAAGTTAGCGATTTTTTTTTCTTTTTTTGTGCTGTACAGAAACAATTGAAAATAAACAGAATTAACAGAAAGTAGCGTGTACTCCTTCCTGATTAATATAATTAAAGACTATGGTGACTGGAAAATGCATCTCTTTTGAGTAAAGATTCTGTAGTCACAAGTCAGGTTTTCATGGCAGCAAGATCATATATTACGTCATACAGATTCAAATGAATTATTTAATTTTAATTAACTTCATTGCCATGCATCGTTTGGAGAGCTCTCTAAATCGAAATCGACAGTGAGTGTGTGGGAAAAACTAATTGACTTTTTAACGCAGTTCAACCAAATATCTTGCAATGAATGTCTCCGCCTCGTGTGCAGGTCCTTTAACATTAAAGTACATTAACTTGACAACATTTCACTGCCCCCCCCAAAAAAAAAAAAAAAAATCAATTGTTGAAAATCGTCTTTCATTGTTCAATTTATAGGCTAGAAATTGCCGTTTACCATTACTGCTAATTAAACAGCTCCACAATTATCAGAGAGAGCGGTGTGTATGCGTATGTTTAAAAAAAAAAAAAAAAAAAAAAAAAAAATATATATATATATATATATATATATAATATATATATATATATATATATATATATATATATATATATATATAAAATATATTATATATATATATATACATACACACACACACACACACACACACACAACACACACACACAAACACAACAAACATATATATATATATATATAT
>NC_051388.1:42621367-42631367 GCF_015228065.2 Penaeus monodon | reverse complement strand
AGGAAAGGAAAAGAAAAGACCGTGCAAAATTAGTTGAGGCGAGGGCTGAAGTCCATGGTAGGGGAGATTCCCTACATTGGCCCTCAGTCTCCGCCTCGAAAGCACACCACAGAGACATCGAGCAAGAGATTGGGGTCGAGGGCAGGATCTAATTGTTTCAGCTTGGAAAAAGCACACATAACATGAAGAAACAAAGAAAATTTAGTACCATAATTTATAACCGTAAATTATTAGCATGCTTCTGTATATTGTATCATTTTGTTTGTACTGACTAATCAAGTACTTCTTGCACTATCAATGTTGTGTATTTTAATACTATTTCTACTATATCTCTTACAGATTGCAGACATTTTCGACAGGAATCTCTTTACACGATTTATTACCAGTAAAATATACCAATATTACCAAAGAACCATTCCTGCAACGTTCCAAAATCTAGTTTCAGTTCCAAGTCAGTGCTGTGAACCTGAACATGGAAGTAAATGCCGTTATCATGGTTAATGGTTAAACCAAATAAATAAGCTAAACATAGTAAAATATTGTGGTGAAAGGGGTAAAAGCAAGTCAATGATTAGAACAAAAGGTCAGATGCCCGAGGCTGTACAGCACTATAGTTCAATATGATAGTGAAAAGGGAGGGAGTGGAGCGGCACGAGGCTACCGTTGGAGTAGGCATTGAGAGAAAATCTTCCTGTCCGCCTCTCATAGAGTGAAGCCAAGTTTGAATCTAAGAATGCTACTCGAACTGTAGCAAGGCAGTTCCTACAAAACACATTATGGAATCCACCATTACTGGCATGATTGTCCATAATAATTTGAACGGTCTTGACCAGGTTGGCCGCACAGTGGACAAGAGGGCAGCAGGCTGTGAAGCTACAGTGCTTGGCAGAGTAGCCAGAACGCCAACATTTCTGACACTGATGGGGGAGGGGTCGATATGGTCGGACATGAGGGAGGTCATGTCTACACAAGATAATCTTGGCAATATTAGTGTAGGGGTTTCAGCGGCCTCTGGGGGGGAATAGTGTACCGCTGTACTGATGCAGACAAGCAAGTCGTTGTCAGTCTGATTAATCATCTGGCGGGGAGATGGTAACAGTTCCGGTACAAATACTAAGGGAGGAATGAGGCTGGGAAGGAATAGGTTTGTCAGTGAGGTCAGTCAGGGCAGATAATGCACGAGCTTTGGTTAATGGTTTAATGTTTTAAAACAAATAAATGTGCTAGACATCAAAGGTCATATACCTCTTAAGGTAAAGTATTATGGTGGAAAGGGTTAAGGAGTTCTTTATTAGAGCAAAATGTCTTAAATTTCAACAGTCATGTATTATAAGATAGAATGACGGGTGGAAAGAGAGGGAGTGAATAAGGTAGGATAGGGATTAATAGAAAGGGGAAGGGTTTAGGATAAAAGGTGATTAGCTCAAATGGAGGGTATTTATGCATCTGAGGAAGAATAGGTTGTCAGTTGAAAAAGGAAGGGGGATTCCGTGAGGATGTCTGACAGATTGGGGAGTCGGGCGAAAGAGTAAGGAAAAGCGAGGGCAGGATAGTAGGATATGTGGGACTGCATGAGGAGCATAGAGGTGGGTTGGAACATGCCATGAGCTATGAATGTGTGAGACGGGTATGGCCTATTCGTCAACGGGCAAGGGCAGTTTTCCAGCGTCTGTTCTGATGGTATGGTGCCGAACAAAGGAGAGATTTTATGGTTTGAAGTTTATTTGTGGTCAGAACGGACTAGAAAGACTGCCAACGGTTTTGAAGTGAGGGTAGTGTGAAAAGGCTTTTCACACATGCTTTTTCATTGCCGGGGATCCCGACATGGCTGGGTATCCAGTAAAATTTAACTGTTTTCTGTCGTGTAGACAGATAAAACAACTGATCCTGTATTTTACGGACTGTAGGATTGATAGGGTGTATGGATTGTATGAGTGATATTGAGATGCGTGAGTCAAAGATATTGAAGGATGAGGAGGGGATGGAAGACATGCGTTGTAAAGCGAAGAGGATAGCGTAAAGTTCTGTAAGGACGTTCGCTTCAGGAGGAAAGGGTAACTTGTAAGTGTGAGAGGGAAGGACTACAGCGAAACCAGTACCCGAGATGGATCTGGAGCCGTTTGTATATACATGGGTACTGGAGGAGTGACTAGACATATGCGCAAGAAAATGTGTGAGGAGAATAGAAGGTGGGATGTTTGATTTGGGTGGGTCAGGGAAAATAGAAGAGCAATTGCAGGAGGAAGGTATTATCCAGGAAAGGAAAGTTTGTGCAGAAAGAGGAAGAGATCGGAGATGAGGAATGGGTGAATGGGAAAGTAGAGCGTCCATACTAACAGGGAAAGGGGTAGGTAAACGTGGAGAGAAGGAGAAAGTATGAAGAAGACTGAGGGACAGCTTAGAGAGAAAATTGATGAAAGCGTTGTTGGGTAAGGGATGGTAGGCCTGATTCACTGTATAGGCTCTCAAATGGAGAGGATCAAAAAGGCACCTAGGGCTAAACGGAGATTGCAATGGTGGATTGTGTCAAGTTGAGTGAGAAGGGAGGTCGAGGCGGAAGAATATATCATCATCATCATCAAGGGGCTAACGCCGACGGGGGCGCATGGCCGCATCCACCCTTTGCTTCCAGCCACGTGGATCCCTCGAGGCGAGTCTCCAGGCAGGCACACGGCCCATATATAAGGCAGCAATAATCAAGGGTGGAGAGGATTAGGGTAATATGGAGATGCAGGAGTGTTTGAATCCCAGGTTATGTGAGAGAGGGTCTGTAAGAGACGAAGTCGACGGCGGGCTTTTTCTTTGAGAGAGAGGATATGATCTCGCCAAGTCAAAAATGACCCCAAGGAACTTGCCTGAAAGTCGGAATTGGATGGGAGCATCATATAGGAAGAGTGGAGGTTGGGAGCCTATACGTGAGCGAGAAAAAAAAATGGAAAAGGTTTTAGAGAAAATTGAAAGCCGTGGTTGGTAGCCCAAGAAGAAATTGATGATCATGCCGACTGGAAAAACTGATGGAGGGTTAGTACGGAAGGACCAGAGGCAAATCTGGCTAGATCATCTATATATAGTGATGACCGGATTCCTGGTGGTAGAGCAGAAACTAATCTGTTTACAGCAATGAGAAATAGTGTGGTGCTGAGCACACTGCCTTGTGGGACACCTTCGAATTGTAGGAAAGAGGAGGAAGTGGAAGGGCAAATCTGACATGAAAAGTGCGATCAGTAAGAAAGGACTATGAAAACACCCATATATGCCATTGGAAAGAGCTGTTGAACGATATGGTACCGCACATGAGTTTTGGACTCTGATGTAACTGTAACAAGCCATTAACGAGTGGAATTCACTTACTTGTTTTCGGGGACATTGTTGGAAGTGGAGGGTATTGTCAAAGTAAGAGGATGTAGGAGGAATCACTAAAAACGTTCCCACTTGGCTTGGATAGAGTACCCAAAAGGTTTGTAGAAGGTAAGTAGTAGAAGGATGAGGGCGAGAGGAAGAGGGTGTGGTGTGGAGAGTGTTAGTAGTGCTGGGAGGAGGACAATAAGGATGATGAGCATTAATAAGGGAGGTGAAGGTTGAAAATGAAGAACACTATCCAGTAAGAGGAGATGGAGTGAAGGAGGTTGAGAGTGAGAAAGGGGTGTATTCTGAAGGGTAGGTAATGACCTTGGTGGATGATTTGGAATGAATAAAGTTGTCAATAAGCATCGAGATAGTAGTAGCTGTGGTCCTAAGTTGTGATCAAAGGAGAGTCAAGGGTTAGGAAACCAGAGAAGTCAATTTCAGATAGTTAATGAAGGAGAAAGCCTCAATGCCCTTAATAAGGGTACAAAATATTCAACATTGTCCATAGTGAGCAGGAAATGCATGGGAAGAGAAACAGTTACCCCTCAAGGTCACCATGAGAGGTAAGAGCTAGACTGCTAACCAAGGGAATCCGTGCCAATGGCTCCGTGTGACCTTTCAGGACAAACAATGCCAGCCTTTCATCGTTTCAACACTGTGTTGGAAGTGGATGGAAGAAGGTTGGAGAAGAGAAGCAAAAGGACAGGGGGAGAAAGAGAGCCTTTGCAAAATCAGCCGAGCCGTGGGCTGAGGGCCAAGGTAGGGACGATTCCCAACACTGAGCCCTCATAATATGCCTCTCATGATAACAAAAGGCATGAAATTGGAGGGGGGGGGGGGCAAAGCCAATACAGCTAACAATTGAAAAGTCAATATAGTAAGACAGCATGACATAACTGGCCAAGAATAATGAATAAAAAAAATAAAAAATAAATAATTGTGCTGCTGTCCACTGACATGCCTTTTTTCTCTTCTCCCCATTTTAATTCAACAATATGAAAACAATTATTTGTAAGTTCTATTTTTATGTGTACTGGTTCCAAGAAACTTGTATATAGTTACACCAACTGTACAACTATATTTCAGAATTCTAGCTTGATAAAGTTATATACCTCAAGAGTAAATCTGTATTGGGGTCCTTTACTGTAACAAAGTGTATCCTATTCTGGGATCCAACTTCATTTAGGTGAATAAAACATGCAAGTATTTTGCCCAATAATGGGTATTTTTGGTAATAAAATAAACCATCACAAGGTCACCTGCCTTGCAGAACATGGAGAATATTATCCATTAACATTTAAATGAATTACTATACATACTAACAATTTGGCTAATGTGTATGGACAAGAAAATCCCTGTGTTGCCATTATCATCAAAAGCATTATATCCTCTTTACTGCAATGTTAATTAAATAGATGATGTGACGAAGAAACAATGTGGTACCCTATTAACATTTATTTGTAATTTACAAGTTTGGTAAAAAATACCATTCATTTTTATATTCCTTTCTGTTCCCTGAATCAAAAAATACCGTTCTGATGTATGAATCAAATACCTATAAAAACATTCAACTCCTCATCTCAAGTCTGTTAACCATAAAGCAAAAAGAAATCAGCTGCATAACACTTTCATTAATAAAAGCTGACAGAGAAACCCTTTCTGCTTGCACTCCAAAATTTGTGAAACATTCTTGCCACCATACTTTAAATGCAATTTCACTTGGTATAATACAGATGTGAAATTCTTGTACCATCCATACTTTTCTTCCCCACAGCAAACATGCTCTTCCATTTCTTCTTCTTCTTCTTCTTCTTTTAATCTGTGATGGAAACAGCCCATGAATTTGCCAACATGCCAAAAAGGATTTTAGGTGAATGTAAGACCAGCCTCCTTGTAGGTGTTGAAGATCTTCTCAATGGAATTGACATAAGCAGCAGTACGGAGATCAATGCCCAAGTTATACTTGATTGCAGTTCTCATGATGGCCTATGGTGAAAGTTTGAGAAAAAAGATGAATCAACTGCAAGTATTCAAAGAATAAGCATACTACTCAAGTGAAAAACTCATCTACAGGAAAGACAAAATAATAACACTTTACTAAACTGATACATACTTTTGCTTAATGAATTAAATTTTGAGTAAAATAACAGCTTAAATTTTTAAACAAGAGCGATGACCCAAAAATTAAACCATAACAAAACCCTTATGCAAAAGAAAAGAATTAAATAAATAACACAGGTATGCATATATATAATAAAAACTTACTCTGGCAGAGCGTTCCATGGAGTAGTCCAAACCAGAGTGGACAATGTCTTTCTCAGATGCACCCTGTGGCACAGATAAAATAACTATTTAATCAGTTGTATTTTAAAATATAGATACAATCATTTGACCATGGTACTCACTAATAAACAGATGTTACCAATATAGAAAACATGACGACTAGATATATATATGTCCTATATTATATATATATATATAAATTGTTTTCTACCAAGAAGATAAAGCAAATACATAAATATTTAAACAGGCAAGTCTCAACAACACACATGCAGTGATGAGCAACAAAACAATTATATAAAGAGAATTGTGTCTAAGAATAGAGGGTAAACAGTGCCTTAATCTAAAGAATTAACGTGCATAATGAAGATTAAGATAAAACCATCAATCCTTACTGTAATATGCACACCATACATCTACTGTTGAATGTAAAATTTATTACTACTTGCAAATCTACCTAAAATTTGAGAGATATTTTGACATTTTACAACTACAAAGAATCTTTCCCAGTCATTTAACTTCAAATTCAAATGAATGAGTGCATTTATAAGTAAGGAAACTATTTATAGGGAGAATTCAAGGCTTTTATACCGATTAAAATATAAAAGCAACAAACAATAAAAACAACATTAATGCTAAAGACAAAACATAATGGTGAAGTGGATAGAGTTACAATAAGAATAAAAAGAAAATCTGGGGGCTGTCTGTTCAATTATTTTATATGATTGCCACGTCTAACATCTTAAGTCTAAATGCCTCAACTAAGGACTTTCACAAGAGTAAATTATAAGCACTATCAATAGAATGAGAAGTTCAGCCTTATGGTTTATAATAATTTGATATGTTGTGCTATATGTTAGCTACAATTTCTTCAGCTCACTTTTATCAAATATTATAACATCATTCTGTTACTGCATTATCAATTCACTCACACTGTAATGTTGTATTAGTACATTAAACATCTAACATTTGTAAAAAGACACAATTTTTTTTTTTTATAACCATAAAAATGGTCTTAATGTGTTTCCATTACAGCCCCAAGTTGATATAAACTTCTTAGCAGTAAATATCACAAGCATAAATACTTTTCATGTACATTTCTCTATTTACATAACACACAATCATCAAGGTCTGTAAAACACATATCCAAAACAAAACCCTGATGTGAAAATACCATGAAGAAACATATGAAGAAATAAATTACCTCTCCATAACCTTGAAAGCTTAGTATTACCCACACACACTCACACCTACACACTTTAGTGTACTCATTTTACTTCTTTTATTTGTCTTCACTTTAAGGTCCCTAGTTAGCAGATACCTTCAGTTAGTAAGTGTGTTTTGCAATCTTAAGTTTAGGTTTAGTGACTTTTACTGTATCTTTACGTACAGAAATGCGTTCCTGGAAAGCCTCTGACGGCACGATGGGAATCTTGCCACCCACACGACCAAAACGCCGCTCAAGAGACTCCTGAACAGATTCTGTAGGAGGGATATTCTTGCTCGTAATAGAAAATTTGGTAAAGGTAGTTGGATGTTAGGGAGTAAGGTGTTGGGAAGATGCAAAGAAGGTTACTGGTATTTTGGAACCTTCCATGTTTTGGCCTTTCTCCTGCTGTTACCAAGATTAAAAGAATTTTCCCACTTGTTTTTCCCCAAGTGACTTTTCAAGTCATCAATGACAATATGCACTTGTGCAGTAAATATTGGCATGAACTCATAGCAGCTAGAGGTGAGGTATGTACAGACAGCCCTCTTAGTACCTGGTGTGCAGGAAAAGCTGAAATATAAGAGATAAAAGTGGGTGACTTGGGACTAGCAATCCAAATGCAAAACAAATCTAACACTGAACAAATTTACAAAATGGTCAGGCATTTGAACAGGGACTCACAGCAATGCGACTGGCAAACTTTTCACTGGGAGTTACTGATAGTTCCTGCTGAAAGTGTTTGGACAGAGAATGGGACACAGAGTCTGCAAAATAAACAACTTGGGTTATAATGCTCCAGATTATTTAATAGAGGCCCCAAAAGTGTGAGAAATATACCATTACCTCTATCTACTTATACAAAACAGTGACTATTCTTTATGTAACTAAAAATTGATTAACATATTTTGGCTTACATAAATAAACAATGAAGTCAACAACTTTATTTCCAGATTTTCTTGTTATATAGAAAACTGCGATAAAACAAATTTGTATTTCCTCTTCTACTTCTCTCCTCCTGATCATTATTCATCTTCCTTAACTTCTTATTACATTAAAATTTTCCCACTTGGAGTAGATGTGTAATTGTGTTACTAAATAAGTGCATATGGCAAAGGAAACAAAGGGTAGGTTTGACCTGACCAATACTATAAAAAAATTATTATATCTGATTTTAAAAATCTTTCCCCTGCAAATGGACTGTGAAATTAATTTTCTTCAAAATTTAAAAAATAAGTACTTAAAACAATACTGCTACAAAATATTCTTAAAATCATCATATACCCAATTGTTAAGGGTACAGTAAAAAAAAAGAATATATATATTTTTTACTTAATATCTTTCATTTATATTAAAAGAAATATTTTGACACAAAGAAAAGTTTCTACTGACAAAACTTTCTATTAACTTATCAATTACTATTATAGAACTTAAAACAGTATATTACCTAACAGATGGTAGTTGGATTCTCTCTCATATTTGAAGGTAAGACGACCATATGACACGTGATTGAGATTCTTCAGCCATTCAAAGTATGACACAGTTACACCACCAGCATTGATGTAGAGATCTGGGATGACCAAAACATTCATGTCTTGTAGAACTTGGTCAGCAGCAGGGGTTGTAGGTCCATTGGCAGCCTCAGCAATGATCTGATGCAGAAGTGTTGGTGTTTAATAAATATTCCCATATATCCATAGATGCTAAAACTAATTAAAGTCACTTCATCAAATATCAATATAAAGTCATGTCCCTTAGATAATTTAGTTCTTCTTATATTTGTAAATCTTTATTGTAGTCTAGATGAATTTCCACATTATCCTAAATTGGAAACACCAAAAATGAAGAATTTCTTACCAATCAACTAGCAACCATTAAGACACTAAAAACATAAAACCCTGGATCAACTTGCCTTTGCCTGGATCTTATGTGCATTGCCCTTGTGAATGACCTTCTCAATAGCAGCAGGGATGAGGATGTCGCACTTCTCGTACAGAAGGTTCTCTCCTTCATAAGTCTCAGCACCAGGGAATCCCATGATTGTACCATTCTCAATCTTCCAATTCTCCAGTTCCTGGAAAAAGTAAATTAACAATAACAATCAATATTACACCTCAACAAAGATCAATATATAAGATCTAATGATCATTCATAAATGGCAACTATAAATTAATTCATAACTTAACATCAAATTAATTCCAATTCTGAGGGGGAGCATTTTACAACAAATAAATCAACAAACAATATCAATTTGAATACCAGTTACTAATATAGATCCCTAACAAAGCTGTTACAATAGTTATTACCTTAATATATCTATGATGATATCAAGTAAACAGTGATGTACCTATAGCTTTTATGAAAGTGTGAAACTCTATTGATTCACTTTAACTTTAAATAAACAAATGTCATAATGAACTAACCAACAAGTTTGTTGCACTCTTACCTTAGGATCAATACCATTGGGGTTGTAGATTGAGCCATCGACTTCCTTGATACCTATGCAAGTGGCTCCTGCACGGTGAAGATATCTCATACTGTGAAGACCGACATTACCAAAGCCCTGGAGATAAGATTATAATGTACTGCACAATTGCAATGAGGTAAAAATGGAGAATTCACACATACAGAAGACTAAACATAATGAAAATCTAATGAAAACAACTGAAGAAGTCAACATATTGTGGCCCTAGTGCTTCACCTAACACCCACTGGTAACTCATTTGAGAATCTGATAAAGCCTTTTACAAAATGAATCTTGACCTTTTTGCTTGTCTCATAACATGAAACTGACCTGCACAATGAAAGTTTTTCCACCCCATCCAGGAGTGATGCCAATCATGGACATGTATGATGCCTCATTGATGAAGTTTTCCAGGCCCGTGGAACACACCTCGCCCAGTGGCAGATGTACGGCCATGGATGCCACCTTGGTTGATGGGCTTGCCCGTGACACAGGCATGAGCATTGATGTCAAGATGTCCTAAAAGCAAGGGGTGATTTAGCAATACAATAATTTTCAGGACAGTTAACTTAAATACTTTAACATTTTTCTTTTTTTTAATTAGTCTGTATCATATAATTCAACGAAAATACATTACTTAGCTTACCTGTTCTAGTTACATCACATGCACTATTCTAACACCAATCACAGAATAATCTTAA
>NC_051388.1:42589455-42614455 GCF_015228065.2 Penaeus monodon | reverse complement strand
TGCAAGGCGATGAGGCTTACTTGGATGTTGTTGGATGGATAGACTGGCGGATAGACAGGCGACGAGGAGGAAGAAGGGGGAGAGAGGAGGAGAGGAGATCGATTCATGGATTGATGGCGGGGAAAGTGAGGAGCAGAGAGATGCGAGGGAAGAAAGAGAGAAAGAGTAGAGAGAGAAAAGAGAGAGAGAGAGAGAGAGAGAAGAGAGAGACGAGAGAGAGAGAGAGAAGAGAGGAAGAGGAGAGAGAGAGAGAAAGAGGGAGAGAGAGAGAGAGAATAGAGAAGAGAGAGGAGAAGAGGAGAGAGAGAGAGAGGAGAAAGAGAGAGAGAGGGGGGGGGGGGAGAGAGTTCATCAGCAAAATATCATCGGTCAAATATTTTGAAAAAGGTCACTTTCTCAAAGGAAATTTTTGGTTATATTTAATAAAAAAACCTAGTTAAATTTATTTGGAAAAAGGTGGCTAAAACAATAATTATTTTGAAATTTTAATCGTTTCCCTAAAAGGGCCCATGATGAAAAGGGATTTTTAAAAAAACCCCTTTTTAAATGCTAAATATAAGGGAAAAATATTTGAAAGGGTAAAAAAACTGTTTTTTTTCCTAAAAAAAAAGGCTCGGGGAAAAAATCATATAAAACATTACCCCTTTACAGGCGTCAAAAACTTTTTTTTCGAAAAAAAAAAGGGGATGAAAGTTTTTAGGAAAAAGGTTTTTAAAAATCATTTAAAAATAAAAACAATTTTTTCCTACAAAAATTCTTTTTCCCCGGGTTTGGCATTCTATTCAAAAAAAAAAATATTCCCTTAATCTGAAAAAAGGGGTAGTTTAAAAACGAAACTGAAAAAAAAGGCCAAAAGGGAAAAAAAAATATCGGGCGGCCCCTGGGGCTAGTAAATTTCCTTTTTCCTGTTTTTACGGGGTTTGGTTTTTTTTTTTCGTTCAAAGGGGAAAAAAAGAAAATGATATCCTGTGTTTTTTTTTAAATTTCCCCAAACCACGAAAGAGCGGAACGTCTTTTTTAAATTCAGTTCAATATTTTTTTGGTGATATTTCCATTTTTTATTTCTGAAAAAAAACAATAAACATGGATCTTTACGGATTGAAAAATTTTTTTTTCTTTTTTTTTTTCCTTAAAATTTTCCCGATTTATTTTATTTCTTTAAATTAAATTTTTTGTTTAATACTCCCGTACTTTCTTTTAATTTTTTTTTCATTTAAATTTGTCCTAAAAAAAAGCTTTTAACCTAGTCCACCAAAAAACTGAAAAGAGGAGGGGCCATTTTTTAGGGCGTATTTTATAAAGGGGAGGGAAAAAAAGGGAGGAAAAACATGGTTGAAAAACAACCCTTTTAAATGATTTTTTCCCAAACTCCCTTTTTCATTTCCCCCTATGTTTTTCCCGTTTTCATTTCTCTTTTTTTTTCCGTTTTTTCTCCATCTACCCTTTATTTCTCTTCGTTTTTTTTTTCCTCTACACATTGCATTTTTGTTTTAATGATTTCCCCTTTTTCCTTTTTGGGCCCGTTTTTTTTTTTCCATTTTTTTTGGGGTTTTCTTTTCCCCATTTTTCTTTTTCTCTTTTTCTTTTTCCCTCACTTGTTTTCAATTTTCCTTTAAAATACCTTTCTCTGCCTACATTTTACAACATCATATACTTTATTTCTTTTTCAACGCCGGACATAGGTCTCTCTAAAATTTTCATACTGAAAGGTTATTAGGGGCCCCCTTTGCCGGGTTTGGGATCCCTTTCCTTTAACCCAAACCGCGGGTTTGTCCCACGGCGGGGGACTTCCCAACGACCCCTGCGTTTTATTTCTCAAGGGGGAATGTCTTTTTCCCTGGGGCTCGAGCCCCCCCCGGGCAGAACGCAGGGTTTTTTAAACGACGGGCCGGGCGGGGAAATTTGAACTGGGGGACCAGGGGCTCAAAAACCACGGGGCCCAAATGGGCAGTTTATACTTATATTATACACATATATATAAAATTAAAATATATATATATATTATATATATAATATAATAAAATTAAAAATATTATATACACACCAAAAAATAACATAATGTATGGTGTGTGTGTCTGTGATTTTTTTTTAAAACATTCACCTTCCTTTCACTCTAAACCCCCCTTTTTTTGGGTTCCCATAAAGAAAATTTTTTTTTGGGCAGAAAAAACCAATGCCTTTTGAATGCCTCTCCAAAATCAACCCTGGTTTGCGGCCACGGGGACTACTTCTTTTAAATACATTTAAACCCAAGTACGTTTTGAAAGGGGATGTGTGGGGTGTGTATATATATGTGGGGCATATAATTATTTAATATATATATATAAATATTAAATATCATATTATATAAAAAATTGTTATAATGATATTTTTAAAACCCCCCCCATATACATACCCTTTATAAAAATCCCCATAATATATATATTATAAATATATAATATATTTTCCCTTTATATGTATGTATGTATGTAATTATATTACATACACCAACACCCCCAAAAAACAACAAAACAACACACAAAACCCCACACACAACAAACAACACACACACACCCACCCCACACAAACCCACCCCCACATATTATTTTTTAGTATATATTTATATATTAATATAAAATAAAATATTATATATATTATTATATAATATATATAAATTTCACGTATTTATGTTTTAAATTTTTATATAGGATATATTCCATTATATAATAATTTTTATATATAATAATATATAATATAAAAATTAATTTTGGATATAAATCCATTTTATAAAATTTAAATACTTTAAATACGTGTAAAATAATATATATTATTAAAATTTTAATATATATATATATAAAATACTATAAATATATAATATAAAATTATATTAAAAAATTGTTTGGGGGGGGGTTATATTTTATAAAACATATATATAATATATATATAAATTATATATATTATTATAATATAATATTATATATGTTGGGGTTGTTTTGGTGTGTGGTGTTTTGGTGTATATATTTTATTATTTAATATTTTTTATAGATATATATAATTTTATATTATAATAATTTTATTATTTATATATGTTTTTGGTGTGTGTGGGGTGTGTGGGGAAATTCAAATTTTGTATTAATATATATTATATTTTTAATTATATAAATATATATAATATTATAAAATATATATATTTTATTTAGTGGTGTAAATATATATATAATATATATTTTACATATATATTTTAATATATAATTATATATATTATAATCCCAATATATATTATATAAATTGTGTGGGTGTTTTTGTTTGTGTGTGTGTGTGTGGGTATTTTGGGTTTTGTATAAATATATTTTAATATTTTAATATATAATATATATATATTATATATAATATATTATTACTAAAATATAATAAAATATATTTTTAAATTTATATATGTTTTGTTTGTGTGGGGTGTGTGTGTGGTTTTGGTGTGTGTGTGGGGTTTTTGTATTTTTTATTTGCCCCCCACACCCACACACAGTCTGAATTGCATCCCTTTTTTTAAAACCCTCTAAGAAAGATTTATTTTTGATAGTATTTTTGGGCCCTGTTTTAATAAGAAAAAGGGATAATTTGTAAAATTTAAATTTGGGAAAAACCAAGTAATTATAAAAATTTTTTAAAGGGTTTTTAGAAAGCGAAACCCTCTTTGGGATAAAAAGAATCTTTTTTTAAATTTATTTCAAAAAAAAACCCTAAAAAAGGGAATCACCAATGATTCTTAGTAAAAAATTTTCCCGGGGAAAAAAAAAAAATTTCACGTTTAATTTTTTCAGGGAATGAAAAAAACTTCCCCCAAAAAAGGACAACATTTAGGTTTTTATGATAGGGACATCGGGGTAGAAAAAAAAGCGTGCGATAAAATGGGGGACGGGTTTTCACCCTTTTTTATTTTTTTTTTTCATGTTGTTTAAAGATTTTGTGTAAAAAGGGTATTAATGTGTGTGTGTGTGTGTGTGGGTGTGCTTTGTGGGTGGTGTGTGGGTGTGTGTGATTGTGTTTTTTGGTGTGTGTGGGGTGGTTGTTTTGTGTTTTGGTTTTTTACTAATAATATAAAATTAAATTATATATATTTTAAAATATATATATTTATAATATAATATATATAAAAAAATATATATTTACCCAACTGGCCCCAAAAGCCGAAAAAAAATAGAGAAAATGATTACCAAAGGTTCCCAAAGGGGTTACTCCCCGGGGAAAAGGAAAAACTGGGGCCCCTCCCAAACGTATAAACCCCAAAGAGCATCACAACAAAAAAAAACAAAAATTAATATAAGGGCGGTTGACCAGGGCCCGCTAAAAACAAAAACCAAACCGTTAAAAAAAAAAAAAAATAGATTATAAATATATATATAATATTTTTAATATAAAAAATATATATATTTTTTATATATTTTATATATATTGGGGTGTGTGTGTGTGTGTGTGTGTTGTGTGTGGTGTTGTGGGGTGTGTGTGTTTGGGGTGTGTGTGTGTATTTTTGTGTGTTTAAAAAAAAGGAAAAAAAAAGAAGAAAAAAAAAAAAAAATTTTTTTTTTTAAAAAATATATATAAACTTTTTAAAATTTAAAATACATAAATATATATACAAAAAAATATTTTTATTAACTTTTTACATATGCACACACATACACACACACACCCCACCCCACACACCCCCCACACACACACACATACACCACCCCACGCAGAACAAACAAAAAACCCCAACACACAAACACCACCACACCCCACACCCCCACACACACACACACCCCCCCCTCTACCCACACACAAATATTTTATATATATATTAAAATATATAAAATTTATATATATATTTTTTTTTTTTTTTTTTTTTTTTTTTTTTTTTTTTTTTTTTTTCCCTTTTTTTTTTTAAAATTACACCCCAACACACCCCAACAAAAAACCCCCACACACACACACTTATAATATATATAAAAATATATATATTATAATATTTTGTATAATTTTTATATATATATTTAAAATTATATATTATATATATGTTTTTATATATATTTTAATTAACATGTAAGGCTGCGGTGGCCGAGGTTAGAGCTGGGGCCCTAAAGGGGACTCCCCCCGCAAAACGGAAAATCTGATTTCGGGGGTTCATTTCCCCGGGGCCGTCGCCGTTTTTTCCCTTGGGGGAAAGGGCCCTTCCCCCTGGGAAGGCCAAACCTAGCCATGGGGGGCCTGGGGACCACGGGGGTTTTAAAACATCCCTACCTTTAAAAAAAAAAATAGTTTAAAATAAATAAAAAATAAAAATTATAAAATATAATTATATATAAAATATATAATACATGTTTTAAAACAATATATACATGGGGGAAAAATTATTTTTTACAAAAAAAAAAAACACCGGGGGGGAAGGGGAAAAGGGAAAAACCCCCGCTCTAAAATTCCCAAAAAAAATCATGGAAGCCCTTTTGTTCCTTTAAAAAGGCCGGGGTGGCCGAATATTTTTAGAGCGCAAACCCCAAACCCACTGTCACGCCCGGGAAATTTGGGGAGTTCGAGGGTTCGAGTAAACCCCCGGGCGCGTTTTCCATTGGGGCCAAGGATTTCCCCACCTCGTTTTTCCTACCTAGCCCCCCGGGGTTCCCAAAGGGCCAAAAGGCCCAAGCAGTGCTGGTTCCCAAGCCCGGGAAAAAAATAGGAGAATTTTTAAACCTAAAAAAGGAAAAAACACCGGGGGCACTCTCCGTGGGGGGGGAAAAACCGGGGGGACCCTCCACGTATTTCACTCCAAGATTTTTCACAAAATAAAAAACTAAATTATATTTTGGGGACCACGGCGGCTAAATAAAACCCTTACCTTTAAAGAAAAAAAATATATGCATAAAAACCCCCCCAAAACACCACACCCCCACACACCACACACACAAAAATTTATATTTAATTTAAAATATATATTTTTTTTTTTTGAAAACCCCCCAAAACACCCACAACCCAATCTTCCCCCAAACAAAAAAGTCGGGGAAAAAAAGTACCAAGATCAGAAGTTTTTTTTTAAAAACCCCCACGTTATTTTTTGGGGCTAAAAAAATGAAATAAAGTGTCGTTTCGAGTCATTGGGGCTTTTTTTTTTTTAGCCATGAGATTTGGGATTTTACAAGAATTTTTTCCCCCGCAGTGTTTTTTATTCTATAATTTACGCAGAGATAATGAATGTGACTGTGTGTTGATGTGGGGTTTTTTATATTCGTAATCATTTTACATACATTGGGTTTACTTTAAATTACATGCATACATACAAACGCAAAAACCCATAAAAACATATTACTAGTAAATACATGTTTGTATATTTTTGTGTATGGAGAGAAAGGGGTAGTGTGTTTTGTATGAGAGAGAGAGAGAGGGGAGAGAGAGAAGAAGAGAGAAGAGGGAGGAGAAGAAAAGAGAAGAGGGGGGAGAGAGAGAGAGAGAGAAGGGGGACAGGGACAGAGACAGGACAGGGGCCAAGAAGAAAAAGATGGGAAGAGAGAGGGGGGGGGGGGAAGAGAGGGGAAGGGGCGGGGGGGGGGGGGAGAAAGGGGAGAGAGAGGGAGAGAGAGGGGAAAAGTCAGGGGGGAGACAGAGAGAGAGGAGAGAGAGAGAGGGGAGAGAAGGGGAGAAGAGAAAAAAGAAGAGAGGAGAGAGAGAGGGGAGGGGGGGAAAGAGAAAAGGAAGAAAGGGGAAAGAAAAAAGGGGGGGGAAAGGAGTGAGAGTGAGAGTGAAGGGGAAGAGAGGGGAGAAGAGAGAGAGAAAAGGGGAGAGACAACCAAAAAGGGGACAGAACGAAAAAGAGGGTGAGGAGGAAAATGGGAGGGAGGGGGGGGGGGGGAGGGGGAAAAAAAGAGAAGAGGGGGGTGGGGGGAGAAAGAAAGAGGGGGAAGGAAAAAACAAATTTAAATGCGGGATGTGGTAAACCTAATAATGCCCCTTGCTCCCCTTTTTACTTTTTTTGAGTACTGAAAAACCCTTGGTATAGTCGGGATTTATTTCAAAAAAATAATGCCGTCAGTAGTTTAAATTTATCAAATAATGGGTTACTAAAATTCCAAAGGCCTTGCCTTTAAAATAAACAAAAACCGGTAATTTGTACAAAGAATATCATTTTTTTAATCCCAACTGCACGCATTTCATTAGTTTGGGGAATCCCCAAATGGGGGAAAAATATGGGTTAACATAAAACGTTTTCCTTTTTTCTTATTTTATAAAAATTGCTGATAATAAGGGGACACTTTCCTCTTTTTTCTCTTCATTTCAATGTTTTCCCTTTACATCTTTTTAAGGTATCATTAAAATTTCCCCGTAATCGTTCATACACGGGACACAGGGGTTTTCCCTATAAAGAGTTGAAATTTATAAATAAAAAATGATTGCCAAAGGGAAAGGCCGGGGGGAAATTTTCATGAAGTGAGAGTGGGTTTTTAAAAAGATAAAAAAATATAAAAAAGGGCCCAAATAGAAAAAAGTGAAGATATGTATAAATGTAAAATCATGGGGAAACCAAAATAAGAGGGAGAGAAAAAAACCCGGGGTTTTAAATATAAACAAGAATGATTTCCCAAAGTCGAAGTATTTTTCGGGGGAAGTGCGGAAAAACCCCAGTGGCGAAAGCAAGGGGCGGGATTTGAGGGTTTTCCCACTTGTTTTACATTTTTCAAAAAAAGAAACTAAAAAAAAAAGGGAGAAAAACCCCGGATAGTATAAAAAACGCAAAAAAGGGGGTTAAAAAGGTTAAACCAAATGGCTGTTTGGGAATTCCCCTTTTTTTCCCTTAAACCCTTTTTTTATTTGGTTTTTTTGATTCCCCCGGCTTTTTTTTGGGGGAAAATTTCTCAAACTTTTTTTCAGCCTAGCAAAAAAAAAGGTTTTTTTTATTTTTAAATTGCTTTGGTATAAAAATTTTTTTTTTTATTTTCCGTTTTTTTTCCCCCCCCCCCCCCTTTCCTTTTTTTTTTTTTTTTTTTATTTTGATAAAAAAAAAACCCGTTTTGGGTTTTCCAAAAAGGGATTTTAATTTTTAAATGGTATATGAAAAATTGAAAAGCTTGTTTGAAAATAGGAACAAATTTTTTAAGGGAGGGAAATAATTCTTTGTTTAAAGCGTGAAAAATATAGCCCAAAAGATAAATGTGAAACTATTTCCTTTTTTTTAAAAGTGTGAAATTTTTTCCAATGCAAATCTGATTGCTTAAATTTTGGGAATTGGGGTTTTTTCGGAATGAAAGGGAAAAATTGTAAAATTTTTTCACGAAGAATAATTTTTTTTTTGATTGAAAAAAAAAATTTACTAAGGTACCATAAGATGTAAAAAAAATTTCTTTTAAAAACGTTTTTTTTTTATTTCCCGGGAAAAAAGCCAAAAAAGTTAAATTATGGGAAATCAGCATTAGTAATTTAAATTTGGCTTTACAAAAACGGCAAAAAGATATTCCCCCAAATTAAACTAAAATTACCATAATTCTTTAAATAGAAAAAAAATTAGGAAACTTTGCGAACAGAAACCCCATAGGATAATTTTATAAAAGTCTAAAGTTCTTTTAAAATTTTCTATAAATAAAAAACAATGCGAAAATTATTGTAATTTTGGGAAAGGGCCAATTAATAATAAATTTTAGAAAGTAAAAAACTTTTAGCCCCTGAAATGAAAAAAATTAAAAACCCCTTCAAACTTTTTTATCACCCGAAACTTTTTAAAAAAATTTAAAGGGGGAAAACTTTCACTTTTTTTTCACCCTGGGAAAAATTGGAGACGCAGCTTGCTTTTTAAAATTCAAAAAAAATTTTTAGGAAAAGTTCCCAAAACTTTAAATTGGAAAAAGAGGAATCCCGGGTCCCCCAAAGTTGGGGGATTTTTATATAAACTTTTACCGCCTCGTGTGTGTGGTTTTGTGTGTGTGTGTGATTTTTGTGTGTGGTGTGTGGTTGTGTTGGGGTTGTGTGTGTGTGTGTGTGTGTGGTAGGTGTGTGGCGGGGCGTGCGTGCGGGGCGTCCCGGGGGGTCCCGGGGCGGGGCGTGCATGGTGTTGTTGCGTCCCGTGCATGTGTGTGTGTGTGTTTTGGGGGGGTGTGGGGCTATGACTTAAAAAGCTATCCGCTCATGGGGGTTTTCCCTTTTTTCTACCAGAAGTGAATGTTTCAATTGGTGCAAAAGATTTTTTGGGAAAATTTGGCTGCCAGCATCGCAATTTTCCCCATATATTATTTTCTTTCTTTCTTTTTTTTCTCTCTCTTTTTTTCACAGAAATCTGAAATATTCGTTTTTTTTTTTTTTTTTAATCATCAAACGCACACGGCTACACTTTTTGCGGGGGTTTCCCTTTGGGCCTGTTTTATTTTAGTTACAGGGCCGTTTAAAAATCTTTTGGGCGGGAGGGGCAAGGCCCGGGGGCCTACAAAAGGTTTGTTTTTCCCTTTACGAAATTAGGAAAATATATTTTGTATTTTTTCTAGGGTGAAAAAAACTGTATAAAATTAAACCCAATAATTACAAAGATTTTGTTAAGCAGAAATATATTTTTCCCTTTAAAATGAATTAAAAATAACAAAAACCTTTGGGAAAAAATCGAAAAACATTTACTTTCCTTTTAATCTACAAAAATTAAACTTAAAGGGTATTAAAAATACAGTAAAATCAAGGGAAATGTTTTTGGAGGCATTAGCTTAAATATAAAAAAAACTGCAATCCCGGAACTTAAAACTTCATTTTCATATTATGTAATTTAACTATATCTATCAAAATAAATTTTAAATTTAATATGTTCACAGCAGAAAAAAAAAATAAAATTAATTTAAAATATCAAATAAACAATAGCAAAATTTTTAAATTTAAAAAAACTCAACAACTGTAACGTTTTTAAAGGGGGAAAACTATCCAAACTATATGTGAAAATTTTCGGGCCTTTTACGTAGCAAAATTTTTCGATGATTTATAAAACCTTTTTGGGAAACAGTCTTTTTCTATGGCTCAGGGGAAAAGGGGACATTCTGCCCCTGGGAAAATTTTAAAGGGGTTTTTTACCCTTTTTTGGGTTTAAAAAAAGGGGAAACCCCTCCCCTTTCCAGATGTTTTCCTAAAAAAACCCCCCCCCCAATTTTCTTTGGGGAAAACTCCCCAACTCCCCCCTTTACTTTCTGTGTCTTCAGCAGTTAAAGGCGCCGGGAATTTACTTTCAAAAAAAAAAAAATCTTGAAAAACAAAAAAACCACCCTTTAAAAAACGGGGTTTCAGTGTAAATTTTAAAGGGATATCAACCAAAGTGACTTTTTTTGCTTAAAGCGCCCCTTGGGCCAGTGAAGGGGTCAAAAGGAAAAACCAAAAATCTTTTTATCCAGCATTCGGTATCCCCGAACGTCGTTTTTTTAAATTTCAAATGGGAAATTTGTCAATGATAAAAAATAAACTTTTTCTTTTAAAAATTTTTTCCCATTACATTCGGTCCGGGTTTTTTTCTAGCTTCCTTGTATCCCTTAAAATTTTAAACACCCTTCGGGGGGCCTTTGCCCGAACTCCCCAAATTTTGGGCTCAAATATCCCAAAAACTTTTCCCTTTGGGCAAATCGAAAGTTTTACTACCGAAAACATTTCAATCCCTGGCTCCTGTAATGCCTTTTTTGTGATGTTTTTTTGTAGAAGGGTCACCCCACACGGTGCTCATCACTGCATTTTCAAGCGGGGCCAAATTTCCCCTTGGGTCAGGGCTTTTCCTTTCGTTAACTGCTGATGGGGGTTTGAAACGTTTCATTTTTTAAACGCATCATTTTGTCCTGACAGTTTTTCCCTTTTGTAGTATGTTACGAAGGCTTCTGAAAAAAAATTTCTCTATTTTTTCGCCATTTGTTTAGTTTTGGGAAGAGTGTTCCACGTCTTGGATATCTTTTTTTTGGGTCCCCCATATTTTCATTTTTTTAAATTTCCCAAATTTGCGTCCAGATTTGTGAGGGGCAAGGGTTTGGGGAAAATGTTTTCCCTTTAAAAAACCCCACTTATAGCCCCAAAAAAGCGGGGGATCTTATCAGGGGGACTATGTTTTTTATTTCTGAGGGAAGGGGGCCATTTCCTTTTGGGAGATCAGCTACGCCCTACCCTCTCCTTTTTTCCTAAAAAAACTGCTTTTTTGGTTGTGGGATTCCCTTATATCACAAATTTATGTTCTTTTTGAAACCCGGGGGTTTCCATGCCGGGACTTATCAAAAATTTAACGTATTTCAGTATGGGACTCCTCTTTTCTATGTGCTTTTTTTTTCCTTTTTTTGTGCCCTTTCAGCCTTTTTGGAAATCAGATCCCCCAAGGATGAAAACACTGGGTGTCCACAAAAGTATTGAAAAAAAAAAAAAGGAAAGGGGAAATACAGATATGTAAACAATGACCTACCAGTGAAATTTTTTGATGGGAAAACATTGTGTTCATAATGTAATAAAAAAACCCCTTTCCAATCGAACCCTTTTTTTTGGGAAAAATTTTTTGATGGAAAAAGGGCCGGGGGGGAAAATTATATAGAAATAAGGTTTTTAAAAAAAGCTGGGAAAAAAAACTAGGGTTTTTGATTACGAAAAAAAAGTGGGAAAAATTTTTTATTCTAATTAGCAACCCTTTAAAAAGGGCCCAAAAAAAGAAAAAATGCCCAAAAACCTACGAACGTTTAAGGGGCCCTTGGGGAAACCCTATAAGGAGGCCCGGGTGGGGCCTTATTCGTGAAAATTAAAAAATTTAAAAGGGTTTAAAGGTTAAAGGTTAAAAAATAAAAAGAAAAGTGCTAGACAAACTAAGGGATGTAGCCCCTAAAAGTTAATGTTTTGGGAAGGGGGGTTTTAGTTAGTATAAAACTGGGCAAAAGGGAAATTTTGAGGGGGAAAAGGGGTTTGGGTCGGGTGTTGGGAAAAGGGGTTTGAAATTTTTATGAAGGATATGTTTAAAGTTTGAGGAAAGAGGGAAAAGGTTGTTGAAACAGAAAGTGGGGGATTTTGGGGAAAAGGAAAGTCCGGGTAGGGTTTGGGGGGGCGGTGGGAAGGGGGGAAGATGGGGGAAAACAGAAAGGGACGGGTTGTTTCAAAACGTGGGGGACGAAATGGAAAGTGGGGGGATTGAAAAGGGGAAAAAATTTCAAGGAACAAAAGGGAAAATACCCGGGAAAATGTGCAAGGGGGGCTTTGGGTTTTAAAAAGGGGGGTGTGAAATAAGGTATTTTTTTGATTGATAAATAAAGGGGTGAAAACAAAAAGGGGTTGTGGGGAATTTAGGGCAAAATGGAAAAATTTGGGGGGTGGATTGGAGGAGTGTTAGAAAGGTCTCTTGGAAAGGGATCCCAAAGATGGACTAAAGAGGAAAGGATATGACGAAGGCAGGGTTTTGGGAAAGGAAAAACCCCGAATATTTTCCCAAAGAAGGGTTTGTTTTTAATTTTTTTGATTTTTAGGGGGGAAGCAAACTAAGGTGGGGAAAAAGGGGGCTGAGAGGGGCTGAGGGTGGGGGGAAAGGGGTGGGGGAAAATTGGTTTCTTTCTAGGGGGGGGGTATTAGGGGATGGAGGGTCGGGGGAAGGGAATACTTTGGACAATTTGGGATTTTAAGTTCATCCAGGAGGGAGTGGGGGAAGGGGGTAAGGGGGTGGGGGGAGGGATAAATTTTTTGGGGGGGGTTGGGTTTGGGGGGGGTTGGGGGTTTTGTTGGGGGGGGGTGGGAGGGTTGGGTTTTAGGGGGGGTATCGTTAGGAGGGGATGGATTCAGGGGGTTTCTTGGGAGTGTGGAAGGAGGGAGGAGTTGTAAGATTTTGGGGGGGTTGAGTTCAGTTTTATTAGGTAAACTTTAAAAATTTTCAATGGTTTCCCTTTTTCTGGGGTTTTGGGTTTTGGGAGTTTTTGGGGGGTTTTAGGATTTTTGTGAGGGGGGGAAAAAAAGAGGCCGGGGGTTCAAAGGCCCAAAAGGGAATTTAAAGGGGAAGGGGGGGGTGATTTTTGTGGTAGGGGAAAGGGGGGTTTTGGAAAAAGTTTTGTTCTGTCTGTTTTCGGGTAGTGGGGAGGGGGGAGGGGAAGTGTTGGGGGGTTTTTTTTGGGGTTTATTGAGATATTGTAGTAGAGATTGGAGTGGGCC
Source organism: Penaeus monodon (assembly GCF_015228065.2). Classification (NCBI taxonomy): domain Eukaryota; kingdom Metazoa; phylum Arthropoda; class Malacostraca; order Decapoda; family Penaeidae; genus Penaeus; species Penaeus monodon. Next base: position 42,601,345 of record NC_051388.1, on the reverse strand, counting down.
CGGGGTTTAGGAGGGGAAAAAAAAGTTTTTACGGGGGGGGGTGGGGTTTGAAAGGGGGGGGTTTAGTGTTGGGGGGGGGGGTTTAGGAGGGAAATTGGGGAGAAAAGAGCAGTATTACTGGAGTAAGGAGAAAGGGGAGGAAAAACCCGTCGACGGGGCCCTTTTTTTCTGGCTTCACGTATGTGAGTCCAAGTTTTTAATCGAGATTTTCTACCTCAGACTCAAAAATTTTTAGGTGGGGCAGCCCCTATAAAAAAAACATTTGGGGGCCGCCACGTTGGCACCCTGTGCGTGATTGTGCAGGGCATTAGAATTTGGGGATGGGGCCCGGTTTGGGGGGCATAGTGGGGTCGGGGTGGAAAGGGGAAGTTTTGGGTGGGGGTCCTAGACGCCAACAATTTTTTGGGATGAGTGGAGGAGGTTGGGGATGGCGAAACAGGGGGGGGAAAATTTTTCCCCCCCCCTATAGAAAGTTTAAAGGGAAGTTTTGTCCCACGGAAGGGAATTTTTGGGGTATTTTTAGTGGGTTTCTTTCGATGCCCCCCTGGGGGGAAAAGGAGAGCATTGTATGAGTTGCATCATTTGTTTTGTGAGACAGGGCAAGTAGGGCCCTCCCCCCAAAAAATCTTACCAATCTTTTCATAATGGGGCCCCCCCCAATTTTCCCCGGGGATTTTTGGGAAAATGTTTTCCCGGGGCCCAAATATTGGGGTTGGATGGGGTTCTTTCAAGGATGGGGTTTAAACCCTATATGTCCGTTTGTTTTTTTTAAAGGGTATAGCTTGGTTTTTGGATGTTTTCTGTGGGCAAAGGGAAGGGGAGCGGGGCGGGTCGGCTACGGAAAGAGGGCTTTTCCTCTTGTTTTTTTGGGGACATTTTTGGAAGAGAAAGGTGGGTTTTCCCCGAGTAGGGAAAACCCCCGGGAAAGGGTCAAAAAAATCGGGCCCATTTTGGGTGCCTTAAAAAGGGGATTCAAAAATTGTTTAGTGATCGGGGAGTCGAAGGGGCGGGGGGCGTGCGGGGTGGGGTAGTGTTTAGGGAGGGAGTGTTTTGGGGGGGGTGGGGGAATAAAGGGGTAAGGTTTAATTTAAGGGGGGGATTGGGGGTGGTTTATTTTTGGAGGTTGTGGGGGTAGAAAAAGGGGTAAAATTGAGCGTGCCCGGGGGAGTGGGGAAAAAATTTCCCTTAAAGGAATTTGGGTTTTTGGCTACGTACTAGTAGGGCCTTGATGAGGGGGGATTTTTTGCCCGTGTTCCCGGGGGCCGTGGCCCCAAAAGGGGAGCCTGGGGTCAGGGAAAAACGGGTGGGGTTTAAAATTTGTTGGGGCTATTTGATAAAGGGGGGAAACCCCCATTGGCCCCCCAAAAGTGGAGATTTAAATTTTTTATTACTGGGCCCAAAGGTTAAACCTTTGGGTTATGTTGGGGATTAAAAAAAAAGTTTCCCCCCCTCAGGGGGCCCTTGGGGGGGTAAGGGCTAGGGTTTTCCCCGGGGAAAAACCCTGCCCATGGCCCCCAGGCCGTTCAGGGGCCGGTGGGACAAAAAATCAGCCCCCATCCTTTCCCGCCAAAGGCTCTCCCCAAAAACCTTTGGAGGTGGATAGCAGGGGGTTTTTGGGGAAAGGGGAAAAGAAAACCCAAAGGTGGGAAGGGAAAATTAAAAGGGGCCAGCCCCCAAAAAAAATTGAGTCAGGGGGAGTCCCCCCGGGTTGGGGGGTTTCCCCATTAAATTTGGGCCCAGGGCTCCGCCTTCCCAAGCCCCCCACGACAACAACGGGGAAGGGATTGGGGGGGGGGGGAAAATTAAAATAATAAAATAAAATAAATGTTTTAAATTTTTTAAAAAAGCTGGGAACACGACTTGAAAAGAGAAAAATTTATACAGTAAGGGGATAGGGTTTTCCCCTTTCCCTTACTGTTTCATTTGGGCCCCCTGGTTTAAAATTTACTAATTTAAAAATTTTGCATCGCTTTCCTTTTTTTAGAAACCAACATATAAGTCCCCTTTTTTGTTAGTAATTTTTACTGGGGCCCCTTGCCAAAATTTAAATCAGTTCCAATTTTTATTTTTACATTTTTCCTGAATTTAAAAAAACCCTTTTTCCCCTGAACCCCCCCCTTAAAAAAATACCTTTATATTTCCTCTTTTTAACCCTTTTGGGAGTGATGTACGCCAAAACCCAAGTAACGGTCGAAAGAAAAACCCGCTACTTCTGCCACATTTGGAAATTTAAATGGCCCAAAGAGCAGAAAAAAATAATACTGTTTACCCTTTGTTTCCCGGGTTTCTTTTAACAGTGAAACCAGATCCATCTTTCTCGCGATTATCATTTTCCGAGAAAAAAATTTTTGTTTTTTTTTCTTCGCGGGAAAAAAAATATAGTGAAAAAAAATATTTAAATATTAAAATAAATATTATATATATATATATATATATTAAATATAAATATATATATATTTTAGGGAATTAAATTTGTATTTTAGTATAAGGGCTCCCCCATTCTAATGATGTTTTTTTTTCTTTTCCCTTTTTTTGTGAACCCCCCCATTTTGAATCAGTCCTCAGGGTTTCAAAAAAAACCCCGGGTGTCCCCCAAAATAAAATATGAAAAAATAAAGTATTTCAGGAAATTTGGGGGAAAATTGGGGGTGTTGCATTGGGGTTGTATGTAAAAGTTTAAAAAAAATTTTTTGGTTTTGGGATCAAAAACACACAGGTAGTAAAAGTAAAAATCCCTCAATAAAAAGTGCGTGTGGTGTGTGTGGGTTTGGGGTGGGTGTTGTGTGTGTGTGTGTGTGTTTTGTTTGTGTGGTGTGGTGGTGTTTGGGTGTTGGGGGTGTGGTGTGTGTGGGGTTTATTAAAAATATATTTATATATATATTTTATATATAATATATATTTTAATTAAATACATAAAACTAATATAATATATATAAAAATATATAAATATATTTTAAAATTACAAAAATAATATAATATTATTATTTAATATAATAATATATTTTTATATCTATATATAATAATAAAAAAAATATATATAAAATTTATACCCTATATTTTTATTTTATATTATTAAAAATAATATTAATAGATATTTTAAATAATAATATATATATTATTTAAATATATAATTTTATATAATATATATATATTTATATTTGGGATAAATTTTAAATTATATTAATTATATAAATTTAAACCACACACAAAAACACACAACCCCACACCCCCACCCCACCACAAAAACACACACCCCAAAAACCCCACACACACCCCAACACACCCCACCCAAAAACCACCCCCACCACATACACAAAATTTGGGGGATATGAACAATTTCGGTTTGAAAATTTACAATATATTATATTATAATATATATATTTTAATATATATATATATTTTATATATTACATATATTAATATATACCTTAAAATACTACCCCCCCATACATACATACACACCCAAACACACCCCCCACACCACACCCACACACCCACAAACACACACAAACAACATACATACAATTTCCCTACATAAAATTTCAAAACACACAACACAAAACACCCCACACACCCCACACACACCACACACACCCCCACCCCACCCCACCCCAAAAACATAATATAATTTTATAAATATAACCCATTTATATATAAAATATTATATTATAATTATATATATATATATAATAAAATATATAATATATAAATATATATAAATTTTATTTTTTTACGGGGCTGGGTTTTTTTATTCAATATTTTATATATATAAAATATAAAATATATATATTATAAATATAAATATATAAAATATATATATAATATATATATATATACATTTCATACATACATAAAATACAAAAACATACATACATAATTTTCATACATAAACCAAAAATACATACAACAACCCCACACACACCAAAACAAAACACACACAACACACCCACACACCCCCAAAAAACACACCAAAACACCACCACACACACACACAAAATACAACATACAAATCCCCAAAACCCCCACCCCACCCACACACAAAACACACCACACACACACACACACACAAACACACATATTTTATATTTAAAATATAAAATTAAAAATATATATATATATTTTATATATATTTATATACATATTATATTTATTCTAAAATATATAATTTGTATATATAATTTTATATAATATAAATATTTTTCATTTTTTATTGGCTTTCCCTATTCATTTATTAAAATATATTTTATATATTAAAATATATATAAAATATATATATATCAAAATTTTTATATATTATATTTTATATATAATTTTAGGGTTTTTTTTTTTTACTGTGGGGTTTTCCCCATTCAAAAAAAGATATATATATAAAATTTTATAAAATTATCTTATAAAATATATCATATATAATTTTATATATATAATGTATGTATAAAGTATAAGTATATATATAAAATAAAACATACACAGGGCCCCCGCACCCCCGCACGCACGGCCCCACACCCCCCCCACCCCACCACCAAAACCCCACACCACCACACACACCCAAACACACACACCCAAAACACACACACCACACACAAAACACACACACACACACCCAAAACAAATATATTATATATATATATATATAATATTTATATATATTAATAAATATATTTATATTTATAATATAATTAAAATTATTAATATATATATTTTATTATGTATATAAATTTTATATAAAAATTTTATTAAATATATATATAATTATTAAAAATAGTTTTTATTTTTTTAAATGTGGCTCTTTCTCTATTCCAAAATATATATATAATAATATATATATAATAAATATATATTTTTTTATATAAAATTATATATATATTTATATATTATATGGATGTATATGTAATAATATATAATAAAATTTTCCAATTTCCCCACGCAATGCCCCCACAACCAAACAACCCCCTACACACACACACACAAAACAAAAACACACACACCAACCAAAACACACACACACACAACACCCCAACACAACCCCCCCAAAAACCACACACACACACACCCCCACACCCACCCCACCACAAAACCCCCCACACATAATTATGTAAAGTGTATATGGGATATATTTTTTATATTATCATTATATATAATATATTATAAAATTATAAAATATAATATATAATTTAAATTTTTTTTTTCATGTGGCTGTTTCCTTAAATTAAGAAATATATAAAATATATATAATATATAAAATTATAATAATATATATATTTTATAAAATATTTGAATAATATATATATTTTATTATATATTATATTATATATAGAAAAAATAATTTTACATATATATAATTTTAAAATATATATTATATAAAATTATTATAAATAATATTATATATAATTATAAATATATATATTAAATTTTATATATATATATATATATATATTTTTATATATATATAAATTTTATATATAATAAAAAAAAATATATATAGGGATATTTTAAATTTTTTTCATATTTTTTTATATAATATTTATATAAAATTTATAAAAAAAATAAATTTAATATTATATATATAATATAATATTGTATGTATATTTTATTATGAAATATATATAAAAATATACTACACACGGGCCCCCAAAAACCCCACCCCAAAGCACGGGACGCACGCAAACCAAAGCACGCCCCGGGACGCCAAAGCCCCGCCCCCGCACGCACGGGACCACGCACGCACGCACCACGGGACGCACCACACAAACCTACACACACCCACAACCCCACACAACACACACCCCCACACACACAAAAAAAAACCAACACAAAATTTTTATGTTTGTTAGTAATGTATATATATATTTTATATTTATATATTATATTATATATATATTAATTGGGTGTGTGTGTGTGTGGGGGGTGTGTTTTGTGTGTGTGTGTGTTTTGTGTGTTTTGGGGTTGGGGTCTCTGTGTGTGTGTGTGGGGTGTGTGTGTGTGGTGGGTTGTGTGTGTGGTGTGTGTGTGTGTGTGTGTGTGGGGGGGTTTGGGGGGGGGTTTTTGGGGTTTTTTGGGGGTGTTTTTTGTGTGGGGGTGTTGTGTAATATGTTGAATGTATGGAAAAAATTTTATAACAAATAATTATATATTTATATATTATATAATTTTTTTATATATAATTTAAAAATTTTATTAAAATAATATAATCAAATTATATATATGTATATATATATATTAATAATTACAATATATAAATATCTATTATATATAAAATTTTATATTACAGCTAAAGGGTGAATTATTAGCTGAGGTGCAAAACCCTGTTTTTAGAAAAAAAGTTGGGGCGATGGGCTGTCTTTTGCATGAAAAAATAAAGGAGTAAAGTAAAGGGTTTTTAAAAATTTCTCTAGGGGGTGAAAATCCCCCCTGCAAAATCCACCTGAGGGAGTCAGTTTTTAACTTTTTCCATTCTTTGACCCCTGTGAAAGCTTTCCCTCCCCTACCTTTTGTCTATTCCCAAATCACTGTTTTTCTTTAAAGATTTAAAAAACAAAATTTAAAACCCCCGGGTTTGTTTAAAGCTATTTATCATATTTTTTTTCCCCCTGCCCCCCTTTTGGGGCAAACATGTGTGGGGGGGGTGTGGTGGGGGCCAAATGCCCCCCCCAAGACTCTGATTGCCCTCCTCCCAAAGGGCTGGGGTCCCCTTCCCCCACCCCTTTGGTCCTTTTAAATCATTTAAAATTTCCCACAACCTTTCAACCGCAGATTTTCCCAATTTCCCAAGCCAAAAATCTTACCGGTTTTTATTTTGGGCCCAAACCCCTTTTTACAAATTCCAAAGGGAATTTTCCCACTCATTCATACTCCCTTTTACCCCCCCACATCTCGCTCCCTTAAGTATGCTGAATTTTTTGGGGCTGCTAAAAAGTGTTTCTTGGGAAACCTTCCCCCCAGATATGGACCAAACAGTTTTTGGTTTCCCCAAAAACAGGTGCCAAAAATTTGGTTTTTCCTTCCAAAATTGGGTGCCCCCTTTTCCAACCAAAAAATTTGGGGGAAAATTTTCTATCGACTGCTGGAAAATTTTATAAGGGAAAGCTGGTTTCCCTTGGGCCCCCCACACATTTGAAACCCCCATCCTGTCCCCGTCTGGTATTCATTTACTTCCTGCTTCTACTCCGGCACAAGGTCCCCCTTTGCTTAGCCTTCAAAAAAAATTGTTCCCCCTTCTTCCCTTTTGAATTTGATTTTATTAGTTGCCTTCCCAAAACATCATAAAATTTTTTTCCTTTTGCCCCCTGTAGGGGTATTATAAATCCAGGGGTTTGCTGTCCCCCAAATATTTTTTTTGGGAACCCAAACTTAAAAACCCGGAAAAATTCTTTCTATTATATAAAATTTAAAGGGGGTTTCCCCTTTTAAACCTTCCAGGGACTTCTTTAAAAAAAAAATATTTAAAATCCCCTATTGGTATCAAATGCCCTCCTCCCGGATAATGAAACTTTATTTTTTTCATGCTCCTGAAAACAAAATTTTTTTATGTAAAAAATGCACTGTAGGGATAAAAACCCTGTTTTAGAATGTTTCTATTCTGAAATTCCCCACTAAAAAAAAAATGTTATTTTCTGAAGAAAGGGTAGCAAAACCAATTCCCCTATTTATAAAAAAATAAAGCAAATTTCCTCAAAAAGGTTTCGGGGTTGGGGGTTTCTTCATTTGGGGCTTTTTACAAGAAATTTAAAAATCCCCCGGGAAAAAATTAAAAATTTGCCTAAATTGGGATATAGAAGGGATTATATGTCCCCAAAATGGCCCGTAGAGGTTTTTAAAAATTTTTATATTTTTTGCTAAAACCCATTATTTCTTGTAAATTTTTAGGACAGATACATTTGGGATGCTTCCCCAAATTTTATATTTAATAAATTAAACTTAAATTTCAGGCTTTCCCTTGAAAGAGGGCCCAATTTTTGTTTTTTATACCTCATGCCAAATTTTTGGAAGGGAAAAAATAAGGGGATGTTCCCCCGTAACTAAAAAAATTTTTTGATTCAATACTGGGTTTTAACTATGTATTTAGGGTTTTTATTTAACCCCACCCAGAAAATAATTGGGGCTAGGGGTTTTCCCAAAAAACTCTTTTAGGGAAACTAGCTTTATCTTTATCTCCCCCCAAAGTTTTTACATCTTAAACCATTACTTTTGGCTTTTACACAATTGAAAAAATGCTCTTATAAAAAAAAAAACAAATTTCAATTTTAAAAACACAAAAAAGCCCTTAAAAAAATCAATTTTTTTTTCTCTTTTGATTAAAAAAAGATACATTTAATTTTTCCCCTTTTTTTGCGCGGGGTTTTTTACCTTTTCTTCTTCAATGCCTAAAAATGATTTAAACTACAAAAAAGGTTAATCCACTTTTTTATTTTCCAAAAGTATCTCTTTTTCTTTCCCCTTTTCCCTTTATTTATAAAAAATTTAATTAATAAAAAACATACATAGGGAAAACCACAGCTATCAATTTAACAACCCCAACCCAAAACCCAAAAAGGTGGGCCTCTTGGGGTAAAACAGAAACCCGATCCTTTATTTCATCTGTGCCTTTTTTTCAATACGGTAGAAAAATGGGGGCCCTATTTAGGTAAAAACCCCCAGAAGTTTCCAAAATTTTTATACAGGGGGTTTCCCTTTTTGGTTTAAATGGGTTTTTTTGGGAATGTAAAAACCCCAAGGCTGTCATTTAAGGGCCCCTTTTTTTAAAAAATTTGGGGGGCCTCATTGTGTTTTTCTTGTACAGCTTCATAAAAGGTATTAAAAAAAATGTATGTGTTTCTTTTTTTGATTTTTAAAAAAACCAATGTAAAAAAGCCAACATTAAAAATTTTTTTTAAAGATTTTAAAATTTTTTTAAAAAAGCAGATCACAATCATAGTAGAACACAAGGGAAAAAAAGAAAAAGGCATAAAAATTCCTATAAAAAATTTTAAAATAAATAATAATTAAATATATATAAAATATCTAATATATAATATAAAAAAAAATATAATCAAATATATAAATTTTATATAAATATATTTATATATATAAATAAAAATTTTTAAAATATATATAAAATATATAAATAATAAAACCCTATATATTTTTTTATAAAAAAAATAAAAATATATATCTATATATATATAAAAAAAATTACATTAAAAATTTCATATAAAAATATATTATATTATTAAATATAATTTTAATATAAAATTTTAATTTTATTAAAATATAAAAAATATATAAAATATATGTATAATATGAAAAATTTTAAAGTATATATAGTAAAAATCTGGGATAATATGTTTTAAAAAATTTTATATAAAATTTTATTATATTATTATATATATATATATAAATTTTATATTATATTATATATATGATATATATATATATATATTTTAATATATTTAAAATTTTCCCCCCCTTTTTGGGAAGGGGAAAATGTATTGTACCCCTTTTATTTTTATTTTTTTTTTCTTGAGGGGCTAGGCCTTTAGTTTAAAAAAACCAAAAAAAGATCCAATATAAGTATCATATCAAAAATGCGATTCTGTTTATATTTTTTAAAACAAAAATGATAAAAAACAGAAAAAGAAAAAAAAATAAAAAAAATAAGAAAAATTTTTCAGAATGATGCAAATCAAGAAGTAATTATTTTTCCAAAACCCTTAAAAACTTAAAAAAAAAAAAAACCAAATAAATAAAATCACAAAAAAAACCCTTAAAAAATTAATAAAAATAATAAAAAATTTAAAATTTAAAAGCAAAAAGCAAAAAGTAATAATAATAGTAATAAAAAAGTAATAGTTAATAGGGAATAGTAAAATAATAGTTTTAATAAAAAATAATAAAAAATAAAAAAAATAATAATAATAATAATAATTAAATAATATAAAAAATTTAAAAATAAAATTTGTAGTATTAAGTAGTGTATTTTAGTTTGTAGTTAGTAGTAGTAAAAGTAAAGGGGGTAGTAATAGTAATATAATGTAATAGTAATAGTAATAGTAATTAGTAATAGTAATAGTAATATTAATAAGTAAAATAAATAATAATAATAAATAGTAGTAGTAGTAGTAGTAGTAGTAGTAGTAGTAGTAGTAGTAGTTAGTAGTAGTAGTTAGTAGTACGTAATAGTAGTTTATAGTAGTAGTAAGTAGTAGTAGTAGTATATAATATAATAATAATAATATAATAATATTAATAATATTAATAATATTAACATTATTAAACATTATTATATTATTATTATATTATATTATTATTATTATTATATTATTATTATTATTATTATTATTATTATTCTTATTATAATTATTATTATACAATATTAATAATAATATTAATAATATATAATAATAATATTAATAATAATATTAATAATAATACAATAATATATCAATAATAATATCAATAATAATATTAATAAAATGTTAACATAATGTTAATAATAATATTAATAATAATATTAATAAATATTAATTATAATATTAATAATAAATATATAATAATAATATTAATAATGATATTAATAATAATATTAATAATAATATTAATAATAATTACTATTATTATTACTACATTATTATATAATGACAATAAAAAAATAATAATATAATGGTTAATACTTCAAGCTAAATGTGCTAGACATAAAGTACCAATAATATAACAAATATCAATAATAATCAATAATAAAAATAATATTGTATAGCTATCTCTTAATAACAGTCTTAGTTTTTATTCAACATACTCAAACCACTGTTATATTTTTTTCAAAATATTTTCTATCTGACTTGCCTATACATATACATTTTCTTTTTCATTCACTTGCTCCTGTAATAGTTCCAGACTCTCTGTGACGGAATATAAGGCAAAGAATTTTGAAGATATATAATAATTTACAAAGACTATAGCTAACCTCCATGAATTATCTAATCACATTTGACTTTCAGTGACTTCAAATTTGTAACTTGACAATTACCTGCCTTATATACAGATTTCATTACAATATTGCAAACCAGGGGACTTAAACAGAAACAAAAAAAAATTCATTTCTATTATATAAATGAAAAGATGTTTTTTATACGCAAAAACCTTTTAAGACATATATATATATTAATAAAAAATAACAGAAATCAAAATCCATGCTCTACTCTGATTACATATTAAAAAAATAAAAAATAAATAAAAAAAATTATGTATTTCTAAAGCAGTCAACACTTGTTTATCCATGTCTCCCTTTTTATATCCATGTCTCCTTCTTTATACAACAAACAAACAAAAGCAAAAACACAAACAGACAAAACACCTAACCATACATTACATACAAAACATTCACATTCCTTTGGATTCTAGGTCAGAATTTCAGATCCTTAATAGCTGCAGGCAGATCTGGCAACTTGATGTCCTTGATTTGCTGTGGCAAATTCATGTTTTTCACCGCTGACACAGCACGAGCTGGGGCTGCCGCTAGTCCAGCCTGCAGGGAAAGAAGTGTGAGGGTACTGTGATTATTTGACTGGCCCCATCTAAATACTTAGATACTTTGGGGAAGTTCTGCTGTGTTCATAGCAGAGTTTTGAGCAACTGCTGACAAGTAAGGAAGTATTAATGATCTCATGTGATGAAATGTGACTAAAAGCAACTGTGTCTGATTTATGAAATCTTCTAACCAATGGAAAAAAATCATGAAATACTGTAAGCCAGATGAAGTATAATTAATAGCCATTATTATTCCTAATAAAGAGTCATGGCATAGAATAATGCAGAAATAAAAACTGATGATAAATACGGCTTGCAAGTCTGTGTTTTTCAAAGATATTACATACATTGCTGCTGACAAAATTACACTACGGTGTTAAATATGCACTAA
>NC_051388.1:42564455-42581955 GCF_015228065.2 Penaeus monodon | reverse complement strand
GCTCTCCTTAGGCACTGTTACCAAATGTCAAAAATATTTTGCGATTATTTTTTATTTCTCTATCTGTTTATTAATTACTTACTTTTTCTATTACTCAATCCCTCACTTATAATTTTCCTTAAACGAGCAGACAATTTTTTATATGATCAGGTAGGCTTTATATACCTGTAAATCAAGTCTAAAACACTATAAAGAAGAAAGATGTCTTTTTGGCACCGTTACCATTTTTTTAAATATTACATATATATACAATATATATACATATATGTATATATATATACATACATGTATATATATATATATATATATATATATATATATATAATATATATATATATATATATATATATATACATATACATGCATATATATATATATATATATATATATAATATATATATATATATATATTATATATATTACATATATATGTTTTTTTTTGGCGGGCTGTTCGATGGTACAAGTGGAAAGAAAGCGCAAGATCGAGTTGAGTGGTGAAGGATGGTGGAGAGGGTCCACGGCTGCTCAAACATGAGCATACCGTTATTGATGATATTAAACTTACCTAATCTTTCAGTTTTAGTAATGGTCGTCTTAAGACATTTTCCCTTCAGCATTAGATTAACAAATACAAAGGTTTAGACCTGTTTCTGACCGGTAAAATAACATTTTGTTATGCAGGTGAAAATTCACTACATGCGCATAAAGAACATAATCATACTCGCATGTACATATTTAAATATATATATATATATATATATATAATATTATATATATAATATATATATATATATATATATTTATATATATAATATATTTTATAATATATAATATACACATCACACACACCCACACACACACACACACATACCACACACACACACACACACACACACACAAAACACACACACACAACACACACACACACACCACACACAAATATATTAATATTATATATATTTTATATATATATATATATATATATATAATTTATATAATATATACATATATACATACAACACACACCCCCACACCACACAAAACCACACAAAACCCAACACACACACACCCCCAACACAACACACACACACACAACACACACACACACACACACACCAACAAAAATATTAAAATTTATAAAATATATAAAATATATATTTTATATATATATATATACATATATATATATTTATTTATTTATTTTTTTATTTATTATATTTTTTTTTTCTTTCTTTCTTACCTTAGTGCTATTTGGAGTAAGCGGACAAGCTTCTTCGGCTGATGTCAGAGGATTTGGGAACAACCATCGGATAACAGAGAATATGTTCTGGAGGATATATGATAACGTGGATACTGATGAGACATCTCCGGATGAAAATTCTAGAAAATCTTATCAAACCTTTTCTTTAAACAGTCACTGGAAGGGGACGTGACATAAGAAACACTGTGCTCGAGATTGGACTTCACTCCCTCTTTAAAGATTACTCGTTGAACAGAGGTTTTTTTTTTTTTTCAAAGTTGTTTTAAAGGCACATTACTGCCAAGTCGGCCATTTTTTCTTTCCAGGGACCTAAAAACAAACCTTGTTCAAAGACATTCGACTCGGTTCAAGGGCTGGATTCAGACCACCTTGGGAGCTACGAGCACTTCAGGTTCGGGGCTTTTGAACTCAAAAACTGAATTACATGGTTAATAGACAAATGAACTAACATTAATATAGACCACCTTTCCTCGAAAACAAGGCTTTCCTGGGTTTTTATCGACTAAAAATAACTTTGCCGAGTTACCTGCCTAATGCTGAAAATTGAGGATGGATTTCAAGGAGACACCTTACACATCGCAACGAAATTTTCCATCGCAGTGCTATGCTGTAATGGACTTGCAAGGGCCGCTGAAAGGAAAAGAAGAACTTTGGGCCCAGCTTCTGAGGAGGCTGAAACTTTTTTTTCTGTTTATCAGTTTCTTGAACTAATAATGTTTTAAATATCCTTGTAATAATATCCTTGCTTCGCCTTCGGCACCCCGAATGGGAGAGACAGACAAAGTAAGCTATCCAAGAATGGGGCTGTGACATCGGGAAGAAAGTATGTAATAGTGATATAACAATGAACTATGGAGGGAAATCCCTCTATTGACATAAAATTATGAGAAGGGGGAAATTCTGCTCATAATTTAGAAAGGAAGGTATTTTTAAAATTTCCCCTTTAAGGGGAAACTTGACCACAGATCCCTCCTTTTATAAAAAACCCTTCCCGCAAAATATAAACCTAGTAGATCCTTTACAATACATTTTTTAAAGTAAAGAGACATGGACTAAAAAATTTTAAACCCCCATTCCTTGCTCCGCGTTTTTAGAATCTTGAGCTTTTTTGACACAGAAAGATAGCTTTATGAATAAATCTAAAAACAAACCCACCCACAGTCACCAGCAAATTTTGCCACTCCTGGTTGCTTTAAAGGGGAAAATCCTGGGAGCGCCTTATTCCCAGTGCCCACCAAAGATTGCGTCAGTTACATTTACATCGCGAAAAGGAACAAAATTAGGTAAGGATGATCCATATCCGAACATTGTGTTTCCTCTATCTAGCTAGGGGAGATTTCCCAAATTTTTGGGCTTCGCCCGGCCTTTCACTTATCCCCCGGGCCCCTGTGTCACCCTTTTTAATGGTTTGGTTCCCATTTGTTTCTCTGCACTCGGTGCTTCCCGTGGCGGGTGGGTTGCCAGCGGGCCTCCTGTAGCCGTGGTGTAAGATTTTGCAAATCTCTTTCCCCGCACGGGGGCTGTTTTTCTGGGGGGCTTTGTCTCGGAATTCCCGTGTGCACAAAAATTTTTAAGTAATGAAACAATTGTGGCTTGGGCTGCCGCAATGCTTTCAAAACCTCTTCGGGTTTATTTTTTGGGAAGATCTCCCTCCAACAGTGGAAACCCTAGGCGCTTTTCTGTCCCGGGAATGATTTCGGTACCCATTTGTTTTTTTTCAGAGAGTCCCAGGGGTTCATACCCTTTGGGCGCCTGAGTCCCCAGCTGGCCGAGGGGGAGGTTTCTCTTTTCCCTCTCTGTGAAGCTGCAGGAGGAAGGGGGTGGCCGTCCCCGTACATTTCCCCCAAAAAGAAATTTTTCGGCTCTCTTTGTATTATCATGGGATTGGGGGGCCCAAAACCCCTGCCGTTTTTCGGCTAATCGGGCCAGCAAGCTCTTTCCCTCTGGACCCCTTTGGGCTGGGAAACCCAAATTTTAGGGAATTTTTTCTACCCTGTGAAAAGAATCCCTGGCCAGTGTGAGGATGGGAGTCAGAAGGTAGATTTTTGGCAGGGGGTGAGACTGCTGAAGACAGTCGGGGGCCCCTTTTTAGGGGTCTTGTGTAGGGCCCACAGGGTCCCCCCCAAACCCCGGGACGCATGGCCCCCAGTGCCCCAGGTAGAAAACTGCCTTGCCTGTAGCGAGGAGGCGTTTCTTTTACCCTCATGGTTTTTGGGCCACTGCAGTTTTTGGACTGCAGGCCCCAACCCCGGGGCGCCTGCAGTGGGGGGCCCAAGGGGATCGCCCGACCCACCCGGGTTTTTAAATGTTCTGCTGCCCGGGGGATGATGATTGAAATGACCCTCGGGGTTTTTGCCTTTGGGGCCAGGCGTGGGAAATTTTCATTTTTTTTGGTTCCCAACCCATGCCCGGGAAAAATTATCGGGGTTTGGGCCCCCGGCGGAGTTTCGACAAAGCCCAGGGTGGGGGGGAGTCCATGCCCTTGGCAAAAAGGGGTTTCTTTAAAGCTGATGGCGTATTAACCCCCTGGCTGTGTGAGAAAAGCCAGTTTTTTGCAAACAGTTGGGTTACCCTGTTCTAGGGTCTGACTATTTTTTTTTTTTTTTTGGGGTTTCCCTTAGGCTTGTGTTCCTGGGAGCCTGGATGACCTTTGTAAGAATTGTTGTGCCATTAGACCCAATTCATGAGGCCAAGGGGAGAAAGGGTTTCCCCCCCCAACTAGGGGTTTGAGGCCCCCCCCAAACCTTGGGGCACCCAGAATGCCCCTCCCCGGCTTCTTTTTGGACTGTTTTCCATTTGGGTTTTTTAATATTTTCTCTTAATCCCAAATCAGAGCAAGGGAGGCTAATCTCAATGGGTTTGGGACAGAAGGGTCCCTTTAAAAGGATCTTATACTCTGGGGTCGGCCCCCTTTATCCCCATTTTCCCACTCATTGCTCTCATAAACGGGACATTTTTTGATTTTGTTCGGTAAACCCAGGTATGGACCCCCTTTCGGAAAAGGAGAGGGCCCGGTTTTCCCTTTCCCCAAGGTAGGGGAAAGTCCAAAACCCACCCAAGTCCTTTCCCCCTGGATTTTCAAAATTGTCCCTTGAACTTTGTCTCAGAGCCTGGTTTTGGGGTTTTGGCTGCAGGGGAACTTTAGTCCGTCCTGAAAACACTCCTTGGAACGGGGGCCCAAAGGAAAACGCGGGGTTTTTGGTTTTTTTTAAAGGCAGTATGGTCCAGGGGGAGATGATAGCAAGATCGTCGGCATAGAAATGATCTTGCCCCCCACTGGGATTTTATGTTGGGTTTACAGGACTTAATGTTTTTAAAGGGGGCGGACGGGGAACCCCCCCCTGTGGCTTTCCGGGCTCTAGGGGAAGGGTTGCTGGGATAGGTGCCCTTTGGGAAATTTTTTTTGGAATCTGGCTTTCTTTTTCCAAAGTAGTAAACCTATCCAAGCCAAGAGCTTACCTCTGTTTCCCTTTTTTGGGGATCAGGTCTCCTGAATGGCAAAAAGGATTTTGAAAAATAAAAAAGCCTTTCCAGGTAAAACGAAAAATACCACAGATGTCCCCATGCTTTTTGGTAAAAGAGTGGGGCCCCTATGTTTTCCCGTTTGTGCTCATGCCCCTGGTGAACCGGGATTTTTTCATGTGGGGGTCCATTTTCCATCGGAGTGGGTTTCAGTCCCATCTTCCCGGCCGTTTTGGGCCCAGACGGGCTGAGGAGAGAGATGGGACGTTACTTCCCCGGGCCCCCTTTTTGGTTTAGGGAGGGGAAAACTATGGTGCCCTCTTAAAAAATTTGGGGGTTAGAGTGGAAGTTTCCAGGATTTGTTGATGAGTTGCAGGAATGCAACCCTCACCTACCAGCCCCAGGTGGGAAATGAGGGGGTACGAGATCCCGTCAGACCCCGGGGGGGTTTTTACAACTGGTTTATGGATTTTTTATTTCCCTCAGAGAAAAGAAAAATTTTGTGACTTATGGGTTTCCCGGTACCCTTTCTCGATTTTGAGAAAGGGTCTGGCTGGTTGTAGGCGTTTTTGTTTGCCCTCAGTTCGGCTGGCAGGCTTTTTGCACTTGTTCTCGCAGAGAACTCGTACGCCAGTCTGTTCGCTCTGATTTAGGGTCATGGTGCGTGCATTCAGGGTGAGCGGTGGTGGCTCATTTCCCCCTTTGCCATAGTCTGAGAGGGTGTTATGGTGATCGAAGGACCACCCCAATTCCAGCCATTTTTCCTGCCTGCCCTTGGGGGTATTTTCCTTGGCTTTCCCTGCAGCCCCCCTTAGGGGGGCTATTTTTTGTCGGGGGTTCTTTGCCTTCGGAAAGGGTTTCGGAAACATTTTCCCCTGGGGTTTGACCCCCCTAATCTCGTCACTAAAGTCCCAAAACCCGTTTGGGGGACCCTGGACCCAGGCCGAGTTTGGGTTGGTCAGTGAGGCTGCCTCATCAAGGGCTTTTACAAGTATGGTTTTGTAGCACTTCCACGTTTTCACTTTGGGGGGTTTTTCATTATTCTCAGACAGCGGGCCCCAAGGGCATTCTAAAAAACCCCTGCCAGGGGGGTTTTCTTTTTTCCACTTGGTTTTCGGTCGGGGCATTTCGGCTGGGCCATACCCATGAGGGTATTTATAGTGCCGAAATTTTGGTCCCTAGTGACAGTTCATCGATACGCCACCCAAATCCTCTCCCACAAAGAGTCCCCGGGTGGCCAGGGTGAGGTCAGGCCCCCTCCTCTGAATGCGTTGGCTCCTGGGTATTAAAGGAGAGCGATTCGGGGAATGTCTCAAGCCTGGGCTAGTGATAGCCGGGCCGCATCCAGTCCCCGGCGGGGGACCCAGGAGGGGGTGGTGGATTGAAGTCCCCCCCTATAAATCACTGGGTTTCGGGGGCTGCAGAAGCACAGACCTGGCTGAGTCAAAGGTATTTTAAGTGTGGTCGGCTGTAACATTGTACAATTTCAGGGGCCCCCCAGCCACGTGAATCTCGACGGAAAAGGTTTAAAACATCTCCACAGTGCGGGCTTTCGGCATTGGGGTGCAGGGAATTTGTTTTGGAAAAGGGTGATCGGGCCCCCTTCCATCACCCAACATGGCAGAAATGAAGACACGAAAACCAGGAGAAGCGAACGGTTCCACTTTTAAATGCCCTGGAGAGGGCCCAATGTACAGGGACAATGTCACTCCAGCACTATTGCTGGAGGATGGCATTTCCTTGGGGGAGAAGCCAAGTTTTTTCCACGAAAGAAGGGTTTAGATTGCGTGCCATGATTTTTACAAGATGATAGTTACAAGGGGACATGTCGTATTCGGATTGTAGTTTGGGAGTCGGACAACCCATTGCGAAGTTTTGCTGTTTGGGGGTCTTCTTCAGCTGTCGGGGCTACCCCTTTGGGTCCACTGGGGGGTGAAGGGCCTTTGGGTAGCTCTGACTTTTTTGGTTTTGGGGGTTTTTTTGGGCCCAGGGGGTTTCTGGCATTGTTTTTTGGGGGGGCCCATCCCTGGGCAGGGTCAGTTTGGGTTCTGTTTGGGGTTTTGGCCTGAATCACCCGGCTGGGCTTGCCTGGGGGGGCGGGTCTGGGTTGGATGGGGAGGGGAGTCTGCCCCGGGGGTTATCCACCTTTCACTCATCCTTCCCCAAAGGGGATTTTGCCACGCGTGACTACAGTTTTTCAGCAGGATCGAATACCCCCCTCATCGAGGAGGAGTTTTTGGCTTTGGGGGAGGGGTTTTTGGTGCTTTTTAAAACCCTTTTCTTCCTGTGGTTCTTTGCACTATTTTAATTTTGGGAAAGCCTTTTTGTCGGAGACCCTCCCGGTTTCGTCGGGGGGGCGGTTTTCCCTTTCCTCTTTGGAGGCGGGAGGCCTTTTCCCTTTTGTTTTTCCCCCCAGACATAGGTCCCTGGGGGAGCGGGAAACAAGTCGGGTGGGCTTTTTAGCAACCTCTTGCCGTTTGAGGGCCCCCTTTCTTCCGGGACAGAGAAAAGCCGGGCCCTCCAGGAGTGATGCCTTTGGCACAGTTAGGACTTTTGGCTGGGGTTTTATTTTCCCTTTGTAGGCCTTAATGCACACCTCGGTGCTGGTGCCTTGCTACAGACCCGCATATAGGCCCTTTGGTGTTTCAGCTAGCCTGGTGGTGTCTGTACTTTGGGACTTGAAACACCAGAGGGATCAGGGGGCTTACTTTTGAAGGGTAGGTTTCCCCCGGTTTCCCCGGGTCAAAGGGGAGAGGTTGGGGTAAAAATTTCATGGTAAACCCGGAAATTTCCCGGTTTGGGGTCTTCCCTTTTGACCAAACGGGAAAAACCCCCACGGGCCTGTAGGTGTGATGCCCCCTACCTCCAATCATACGAGATGGGGGAAACCAAGTAAGGGACCATCTACCCTTTTTCCTAGGGATTTAGTGGTGAAGGGGTCACATTCCTCCCATTTTAGCTCCTTTTTTTTCCCCAGGAAACAAAAGGGGGGTTTGATCTTTGGGGATGATTGATCATTTTCCCTGATCTCGCGCAACCCGGAGACAAAACCCGATTTTGCGTTGGCTCTCCAACGCCCTGGGCCATTTGGGAGGCATTGTCGAAGCCTTCGCGTTTTAAAAGGTCCCTTTAAAGGGGGGGGAAAAGCCTTGGGGGTCCAGACTCTCCCCCAGAGTCGGTCTCCGGCCTCGGTCGTTTTGGCCTGCCCTTTCGGCTTTGGGGCTTCCGTGGGGGCCAAACCCTTTTGTTTCGGCTGATTCAGCTCGTGCTCCCAATTTGGTCAGGGGGTTTGTTGTGGGGTATTCAGAGACCTTCCCGGCCGGGGGGGGCTTGGGCCCGGGGGGGGACAATCTGGTGGGACAGACATTTTTTTTGCATGGTTTTTGTCTTGTCCACCATCTTGGAGCAGGTGGGGGATCCCGTGCCGGGGTTTTTTTTTTTTGCCAACCGGAGGCACGTATGGCCCTTTAGGGTGCAGCCGTGGTCGGGACTTGCAAAGGGTTCGTAAATTAAACACTGTCGTGGGGGGTTTTTTAGTTTTAAATTTTTCCCTGTAATTGGAAAGCTGGTTTTACCTCAGTGAGAAAAAAAGGGGGGGTCCTGCACCTCTTCCCAGTAAGTTTCCTTTTATCCCCCCTGAAAAAAGCCAACCCCAAACTGGTTTCCCTCACCCCGTGAGGGGGAGGGAAAATAACTTTTTTCCCGGCGGTTCCTCTTCCTCTGAAAACCCAAAAAGGGTGTTTCAAACCCCAGTGAGAGAAGGGGGCCCGGGACCTGTTTCCGTGAGGTTTCCCTTTATCCCCCTGAAAAAAGCTAACCAAAAGACAAATTTTATCACAGTGAGGGAGAGGGAAACTAACTTTTATCCAGGCACTTTTCCCACACCGGACGGGAATTTTGGTTCTGTCTAGCGGCAAACCCATTTTTTTTTCCCGAACCAGCTGAGGGCCGGGCAAAAATGGGGGGGCCCCACCTGCCATCGTTCCCATTCGAAAAAAAGAGGGTGGCAGTCATCAGGGTGGTTTGCCGACCCGTTTCCCCAGCAAATAGGAAAGGCAAATTTTATGCACACCGTAATGCAGGCCCTTAAGGCCCCCCCGAACACCCTCCCCCGCGGGGGTAAAAGGGCGCCCACGGGCCCCCGCCCCCCAAAAATGGGGGCCAGTTTCACCAAAAAGGTGTGCACAGAGTTATCCAATGCCCCAAAAAATTTGTAGGAGGGCACGAATAAAATGCAAGCACATAGAAAGTCGCCCCGCAAACAAGGCTGGGCGGCGCCGTCCGATAAAGCGTAAGAGCCGAGGGCCGGGAAAATTTCAAGGGACCCCCCCCCCCCCCCGGGGGCGGGACAACTCTTTAATCCGCCCCTGCAAAAACCTCACGACCGAGAGGTCATAGCGGCTTCTTGGCCCTTATCCGGTTTGGGGCCACCCGCTGCGCCCCGTCGAGCGCCTTTGCCGGTGGTTCCCCTTTTCCCCTGAATGGGCCAAAATAAGGGGCCGATTTACCCCAGGGGGAAAGGAGAGGTGAGTCCTTTTCTTCAAACTGTCGAAAGTCCTGGGGTCTTCCTCCTTTTAAAATGCCCGGGGGAATGATACCCCAGACCAAAGACGGTTTATTTAAGCCGCAACTGGGTTTCGTTTGATGCAATGTAACCTCTTTGTGATTATTTGCTGGTAGAATTTTCCCCCCCCCCCGGGAGCTTTAAAAACAAGCAGCCAGGGGAATATCCTAGAAGGTCTTTAGTTTCCCAGTAGGGCAGTTTTTGGGCTTTTTAATTGGAATTTCCCTTTTTACCGGATTCTGTAGAAAAAGCCCATAGATATTTTCCTATAAATTTTGCTCTAAATGCAAGCAGTTAAACCCGTGGTCAAAGAAAGGTTTAAAAAACCCCTTTAAACCATTGAAAACCCTTTGGGATTAGAAAAAGTCCTTTTCATTTGCGCTAGAGAAAATCCAGGCCTTTTAGGATTTTTTGTGGGCCCCCCGCTGAAAAAAAATTTAATTTAAAGGGTAAATTTAAATTTGGTAAGTTATTAATATTAAATTTTGTAGATTTCAACCCAAAAAACTGAGCATGCGAGAAAGTCGTCAAGAAAATTTTAAAGTCATCACAACGTTCCAAAAAGGGTTTTTTTTTTTTTTTTTTTTTTTTTGGGGGGGGGCGCCTGATGCCCCCCATGTAAAAATTTCCCGTTACTTTGGGTGTTTTAGCATATTAATAAAAACAAAAAACTCGCAAATTTTTTTTAGAAAAAAATTGGCAACTATCAAACCCAGTGAAATTTTAGGGAGGGCTGTCAAACTCACTTTCGGGGGCCAAGGGTAGGGGGAAAGTGCATTTTTATCGAGGCAGAAACGTTACTATGGCAATTTGCGGTATACAAGGGGTTGTTTCTTACAAAAGACCCTTTTTAGTCCCCGTTCGCAGGGGTTTACAGGAAGTTAAAAAAATAAAAACAATAAATTAATTTAAATTTAAAAAAAAAATAAAAAACAAATTTATATGTTATATATATATTAATATATAATATATTATATATATATATATAATAAAATTTTGTGTGGTGTGTGTGGGTTGTGTGTGTGCCCTGTGTGGTGTTTTTCATATATTTTGTATATATATAAATATATATAATTACATATTTTATATATATTTTATATTATTTTATTTTTATATATATTCTTATATATTTTTATATATTTTATGTTGTGTGTGTGGTGTGTGGTACGTGTGTGTGTAAATATGTGTGTATATATTTCATTTCATATAAAACACGAAACATTACACTCACACCCCCACGCACAAAATATATGTGGTTTTGTGTGTATGTGTGTTTTTACACCCTACAAAAAAATATACAATATGTGTGTTTTTTTATGTATGTAGATAAAAAATACATTAAACAAAGCAGTATGGATTTTTACATTTAAAAAAGCCCTTTCTTTCGCTTCCTACAAAAGAAATTGCGGGGGGGCTATCACCCAACTTCATATTGGCCAGGGGGGAAGCACGGTCCTGTGGCTCGATATTATTCCCAAATTTTCCCGACCTTCCCTCTGAATTTTACTTCTTTCCCTCCCTGAAGACTTTTTTAAGGACAAACGTTCGCAAATGATGAGGGCACTGATTCTGAGTCACTTTTTGGTTTCCCAAAAGCAACTTGCGGGGCAATACAAGTCCCACTGTAATAGAAAATATGTTATAGTTTAAAGGTGGAGATGAAAACAGGACCTATAGATTTCTGTATCGTTATGCCCTGTGAAATTTAAGCCTCGGGGTCTTTAGGAAATCTTTCATGGGGGGCCCCTCGTACAACCCCACACACCAACACACAAAAAATATAATAAAATTTTATGTGTGTGTGTGTATTATAATTTTATATAATATATATATAAAATATATATATATAAAATTAAAATATATATAAATTTTTTTTTTTTTTTTATTTTTTTGGGATGGATGGAGAAATAAATACAATAATACATATATAGTTGTATTGTTCAGTATTTTTATACATACATACAAAAACACACATATATGTAAAATTGTGATGTATGTGTATTACACACACACACACACTTTATATATATTGTGTGGGGGCTGTGTGTGTGTACGAGGGCCCTCATGAAAGTTTTTCCTCAGACCACGAGGTTTTAAATTTTCAATGCATAACGATACGAAATCTATAGGTCCTGGGTCATCCCCCAGTCCTTAACTAAAAAATTTTCTATTACAGGGGGGACTTGTGTAGTCCGCAAGTTGCTTTTAAAAACCCCAAAAAAGTGACACAGAAATCAGTGTCTCATCTTTTGCAAACGTTGTCCTTCAAAAATGTCTCATGGACGGAAAGAATGAACGTCAGATGAAGGTCAGGGAAGGGAAAATATCTAGCCACAGGACCGTGCTTCCCCCTGGACAATAGGAGTGGGTGATAGCCCCCGAAATTTCTGTTGCAGTGAAGCGTAGTAAGCTTTTTAAATGTAGGAAACCATCATCACTCCCCCTGTGGTTCAAAAGATTTTTAAGATGACCTCCCTTTTGAGAATGTGACACGGTTTTTGGAGGTGATGAGTTCAGTGCTTCCCTTATTATGACTGGCTTTTTTCCGGGTCAAATGATGGACTCAAGTTCAACGCGAATTTGCCGTTTAACAAAATCCGGTTTCTTGTTATAGGGGTGAAAGAAGGAAATGCCTTTGGAAAAGGTGGAGTACCAGAGAACCTTTGAGCAGACAACTTTTTCCCTATGCAGATAGCAGAATGATTTGTCTATAGGCCCCAAAACTAATCTTGACATCTTGGGGCTAGTGACGAACAGTATACGGCGATATCCAAAAAGGGAGTCTCCACTTTATGGATGGTGTCCATCAATGGGAGACCAGGGTTTGCCCGGGGGTAAGGCCCTTCCATTGATCTCCCATCACACCGAAAAGCAGGTTTTAAAGTCATTTTGATGGTGCATCCTTCCCCTAAGTTGATTTATTTACGAAAGGGCTCTTGGTGGCGGGGCCCTTTAAGTGTAAAAAACGGATCGTCTCGATAATTTATGGGTTATTTTTACACCTTTCGCAATTCACCCTTTTTAAAGAAAACTTGTTTTGAGTAAGGGTTGGAAATCAACAAATGACCCATAGAGATGTGTATCATTAGCATGTGAAAATTTAAAGTCTAATTAGAAAGAATTGTGTCAGGGAAACCCTTTTAAAGATCCCCCTCGCCTGTGTGTGTGTGAGGTAAATAAATATACAAAAAATTAATATATATATATATATATATATATATATATATATTATATAATATATATATATATATATATTTTAAAAACACTCACACACACTGGAGAAAAGGTATAAATTTGAGAATTAATGTATTTGACCGGTATCGTTATATCATCGTCAGAAACACATGATTTAGAAAGGGCCATGGTAGTGTTCAAATTAAGAAAAAGCTCAAAAGGTCTCTGTGAATTACTTATACTTTATTCTTGGAGAAGAAAGACGAGAGTTCCTTGAAAGGCTCTGCAAATTGCTTACGACTGTCGGCAATATGCTGGAAACAATGTGAAACCCAGCAGGGGCTTGCAAGAATTGGTGCAATATTTTGCACAGATGGAGAAAAAACAGTGGTCAGACGCATAACGAAAAGGCGTACACAGTTCTTAATCAGGATATTCACGACTTGAGACGAAAAAAATTGTCTCCCATTCTTGGCTGAAGTTCACGAGGAAAAAGAAATGAGATCGAGAAGCAGACAGCTTGGCCTCTTCTCCTGGCAATAGTGTAGATATGTGTATATGTGTGTGTGTGTGTGTAATATTATATAATATATATATATATATATATATTTATATTATATATAATTAAAAATATATTATATAAAATATTATATATATATTTATATATATATATAAATATCATATGTGTGTGTGGTAACGTGTGTGTATTTATATATGCGTAACTACTTGTATATCTTTTATTATCTATCCATCTATCTAAAAATCTATTCATCTATTTATCTACCTATATTATAATATATTTTATAAAATATATATATATATTATATATATATTCTTTAATTTTAATCTATCTATATATAAAAATAGCAAAACACTCTTCCGTGCTGATACAATGGAAAAAGAAACCCCCATACAAAAAACTAGATTTATTGAATAAATCTAGTTTATGTATTGTGGGTTTTTCTTCCATCTTTATGTAAATAGCGGGCGCGCGCGCGTGTGTGCGTGTGCGTGTGCGTGTTGGGGTGGTTTTTGGGGTGGGTGTGGGGTTGTGTGTGTGTGTGTGTGTTGTATGTGGGGGTGTGTGTGGTGTGTGTGTGGTGTGTGTGTGTGGTGTGTGTTTTGTGTGTGTGTGTGTGTGTGTGTGTGTGTGTTTGTGTGTGTGTTTTCTTTCTCTTCTCTCTCTCACTCTCTCTCTCTCTCTCTAACAACGAGACTATACATTAATAGTGAAACATGTTTTGTCTATAAATGTGTATGTATACTCGTCTGTCTATTCAATGAACTATCGCCCAACCAGTCGTTCTACCGTCCTACCAGTCCGCCTATTCATTTACATATTACCAATCTATCAGTCTATCAACCTGCCATTGATTTATCAATCTGTGTATCAGTATCTGTCAGCCTATAAATTAGTGCTTTATTCTGTTTTTCCCTTAATCTGTCTACCCATCTACCATCAGTCTATCTATTTGTTACCCACTCTACCTATTTGCTATCTGTCCATCCATCATACGACCTTCCTATTAATCAGTACCAGTCTGTCCATCAATGGATCTATGTACAGTACCGTACTTTTATTTACCTTTGTATAATTATAGCTATGCATCTACCTGTCTACCCTGCTCCCTTCACTCATTTTTCATAACTCTTGCAAGATCGATTAAGTAAACTAAGTGTTGATTAATGTCACAAACACTTTTTCAAGGCACGAGTTTCTTGCTATGCCCCCACAAAATACTGTATGCCAAACGTATAACATATATGACTTACAGAGCTTATTTGATATGATATTTGTCCCATGATGAAACTCTAGTTATACATGACAATCATAAAACATGTAACTATGGCAAGTAAAGAGGACGGATTTATATTACCAAATACGTAAGATATATTTTCCTCTTGTTTGGTAACCCTTTCCTGTTATGCGATAAGTGATAATAGTATCGCAGGTGAATATTGCTTTTAATTCATTAATATGATCGATTCTGGATGAATTAGTGATATATTGTAATTTTGTAGAATTTTGTAAGGGTCCCAGTTTATAGTTTCTGTACTTTTTACGGATTTTATTTATAGTGGCCCAAAGTTCGTTTATTGCAGACGCCTGCATATAATTGTTTGTTTGATACATTGCTTTGATGTATATGTAGTTTTGTCATTTTATTACATTTAAGTGACATGTTTTAATTTTAAACTGAATTACCATCACGGTGATGCCATAAGAAAAGGGAAAAGGAATTCTGGTAGCCAAAGTCTCAACTAAGATTATTTTCCTAATATATACATATTTTTTTAGATAATGATAAGATAAAGACTAATTTCATGTTTCAATTTGTCTGGAGACACGAAACATTGGAAACTGAGTTATAAAGTTTCAAAATCAATGGTTCTACCTTCTATTTAGATGCGTTCATAGTATATGACCGGCAGCCGGTCAGAAACTAAAACTTCAGTATATTAAGTTTTATAAAATAGTTATGGTTTTCACTTTTCAAAAAAATGATTATAGGAATTAAAGTGTGTAACAAACACTGATAATGCTGATAAATTTGACTAAATATAGTATCAAAAAGTTGGCTGCAGTTCAGTTAGTACAGGAATCATCAAAAATACTGTATGTTAGTGTTTCAGTGTTTATGAAAGTATGATAGCCAGTTTTGTGTAAGAGTATTATAACAACATTTATATCATTGTTTTGTTATTTTGTTGTTATTATCATAATTTTTATTATCATTATTATACTGATATTCTTGTTTTTATTGTAATTTTTAATATTATTATCACTATCCTCATTATTGTTGTTATTGTTATTTTATATATTATTATCACTATCATTTTTTATTACTGCTGTAATTGTTTTTATTTTTGATTACGATAATAATAATGATATCATTATATTTTGTTATTATCTATTATTATTTGGTTGTGTTGTTGCCCCCCCTTTTTTATTGTTTAATTAATTCATTATCATTCATCATCATCATCATCATCATCATCTCATCATCATCATTCATCATATTTATCATTTTAAAATTGTTGTTTGTTTTATCATTACTGATATTATTTTAGCTATTGTTGCTATTAATGTATTTTTTATTATTATTATTATTATTATTTTTTTTTTTTTTTTTGTTGTGTTGCTGTTGTTGTTGTTGGTTTTTGTTGTTGTATTTGTATTATTAATTTTATTGTATTTTTTATTTTTTATTTTTGTTGTTGCTGTTTTATTATTTTTTTTTTATCATCATCATCATCATCATACATCACTATTATTATGATTATTGTTATTATCATTTGACTGATTTTTGATTGTTTGAATTTTGCTGTTATTATTTTTCTTGTTACTGTTATTGTTATTTATCTGGTTAATTCTGAGTTTGTTTATTATTAGACGAACACTTACTATTCATGGAATACAATTAACTGTCTTTGCATTTAATTGATCTTTACCTTGTAAGGTCCCTAATGATAGGTATCACTTGTAATACACACACACACACACACACACACCCCACACACACACAACACACACACACACACACACCAAAACACACACCCCACACACACACACACACACACACACACAAACACACACAAATCAAAACATTCTACCACCCATAATCAAAACATATACCTTCCTTCAGTTTAGAGGTAATGTTTTTAATGTTAACATTCTTACATTTTGATAATATAAGCTTTATTAATATTGAGTTTTGTTGTCATGCTCTATTCTATGTTTTTCTTATGGACATTGTTAAGACATAAATTCAGTATGACTAAGCAAAACCAAAAAAAAGGCATTTTTTTTTTTTTCTCTCTCTCTCTCTTTTCTCTCTCTCTCTCCCCTCTCCTCTCTCTCTCTCTCTCTCTCTCTCTCTCCCCTTTCTCTCTCTCCCCTTCTCTCTCTCTCTCTCTTTCTTCTTTCTTTCTTCCTTTCTTTCTATTTTTCTTTCTTTCTTTTTTTTTTATAATGATAATAATTTGCTATATTCCACAGGTTATCAGAATGTTATCTTTGATTCTTCCAGCTATAGTTAGATAGCTACCAAGTCCAAGGTCAGGATACAGTATCTTGTTTTAACTTTTTACTCTGTAGTTATCTTTCAGTGTCAGAACTGCAGCTTGTGGGGTTAACAGGTGAGAGATATTTATGAGACTGGTTATCAGGGGTATTTTTTGTAGTTGAAAGTACCTTTTTGTAGGAATAAAAATACAAAGGGTTTTGTACTTGCTACTGATTATTATATTAAAATTATTTTTTCAGACAAAATGGGTATTTTTTCACTACCCCTTTTGGCATTGGTAGCCATTGTGGTGTGGCGATCAAGGCCAGGGCCTGTATTTCCTTGCAAAATCTCCATCTGAGAATCCATTCAAGCAACCTATACAGACACCAGTAAAGCCAAAAGTGACGGACCAGAAAAATCGAGATGGGGTCCTCAAGCAAGGTGTGTTTAAAAAGTAAATGGTGTTTTTTTTTAGATTTTTTTTAGGGTGAAAAATTTGCTTTTGAAAGAAGTTTTTTTCCATTGCCTGGGAAAAGTTCACAGATTTGATTGCTGAAAATACAAGATATCCAAGGATAACATCACATTATCTCTTACTTCATTTAATCTCTTGATTTTGTTTGTTATTATTTTACATAGCACCATCTGGTCTTGAGTTTCTGTGAGATGTATGTTCTGTAGAAGTTTAGAGTAATATATCAGAATTTCCACCGTGTATATCTTGTCTGAGATAATCCAAACTTTAGTTATTTGTCATTTATTTGTACACCACAAAGATGGGCAGACTTCTCAATTACACAGTTTAGGGTTTATATGTGTTATTCAGCTTTATTATTCAAATATTCTTATAATGAAGAACTAAAAGATTTATATATTTTCCCTAGGCTTTAGTGTGGACAAAGTGCCAGCGACTTAGATGCCATAGTTGTGGCAGTGGCATTTGGAGGCATGTCAAAAGCAGCTATTATGGCCAAAGCAGGAAAGCGAGTGTTGGTTTTTGGGGCAGCACGACCAGGTATCTCAAAATTA
>NC_051388.1:42559405-42564355 GCF_015228065.2 Penaeus monodon | reverse complement strand
AAACAAAAGATGTAAAGAAATTTCATTTAAACGCATTTTTTTTTATTTACCGGAAAACCCAGGAAAGTTAGATTATTATAGAATCAGCATAGTAATTCAATTGCATACTAAAACGGCAAAAGGGGGAATAATCACCCAATAAACTCAAATTACCAAATTCTTTTAATAGAAAAAAATTTACGGAAACTTTGCGAACAGAAATCATAGGCATAATGTATAAAAGTCTGAAGTCATTTAAATTTCTATAAATAGAACAATTGCGATAATTAGTGTAATGTTGCAAGACAATTAATAATAAGATTTATATGTTAATTTAGATAATACAGTTTTAGCACTGCAATGTAAATTAAACACTTCTAAACATTATCATCGAAATTTTGTTAGCAAATTAAGCAAACTTTCACTTTTTTTCATCTCGGAAATGGGGGACGCAGCTTGCTATTATATCAGAAATTTTAGGTAAATTTACGAACATTTTTGGGAAAGAAGGGGGAATAGGGGTCACCAAAGTTGGGGGATTATTATATAAACTTTACCGCCTGGGTGTGTGTGTGTGTGTGTGTGTGTGTGAGTGTGTGTGTGGTGTGTGTGTGTGTGTGTGTGTGTGTGTGTGTGTGTGTGTGTGTATGTGTGTGTGCGTGCGTGCGTGCGTGCGTGCGTGGGTGCGTGCGTGCGTGCATGTGGTGTGTGCGTGCGTGCATGTGTGTGTGTGGTGTGTGTGTGTGCGCTATGACTTACAGCTATCCGCTCATGTGGGTTACCATTTTTCTACCAGAAGTGAGATGTTCAATTGGTAGCTAAGTTTGTTTGACAATTGCGGGCCAGCATCTGCAATATTCGTCCATATATTTTTTTTTTTTCTTCTTTCTTTCTCTCTCTTTTATCACAGCATCTGCAATATTCGTTTTTTTTTTTTTTAATCATCATGACAGCACACGGCTACACATTTTGCTTGGGTTTGACGTTGCCTGTATATCTTAGTATACAGGGCCTTATCATTGGGCAGACTGGCAATTTGCCAGGGCCTACGAAGGTTTTAGTGCCTACGAAATTAGGAAAATATATTTTGTACTTTTCTATGGTGTAAAAACTGTATAGAATAAATCCAATAATTACAAAGAGTTTGTTAAGACAGAAATATTGTGCATTAAAATGATATTACAATAAACACAACTTCGGAAAAAATCGTAACATAGTCATCCTGTAATCTACACAAATTAACTTAAAGTGTATTACAAATACAGTGAATCAATGGCAATGCTTTGTAGGCATTAGCTTAATATATACTGCAATACCTGAACTTGAAACGTCACTTCATATTATATAATTTAACTATATCTATCACAATAAATATAACTTAATATGTATCACAGCAGCAAAAAAGAACATTAACTTAATATCTATCACAATAGCAAAACTTAACTTAAAAACTCAACTTAACTGTAAGCGCTTTGAATAAAAAAACTATCCACACTATATGTGTAATTTTCTGCTTTTATCGTAGCGAAGTCCTCGATGATTTCATGAAAATCCATTTTCGTAACAGTCTCTTTCTATGCTCAGTGAGGAAAGACGATTCTGACCCATGGTAGATCTTAAAGAGTTTTTTATCCTTTTTGGTTTGGAAAAGGAAACTCTCCCCTTTCCCTAGATGTACCCTATAAAATACTTTTACTTTGGGGGAAAATGCCCACAACCCCCTACTTTCTGTGTCTTCAGCATTTGAGCGCCAGATTACTTTCTAAAAAAAAAAATCTCTGAAAAACAGAAAACTCATCCTTAAAAAACAGGTTCAGTGTCATCTTACAGATATCTACCAAGTGACTTGTTTTGCTTAAGCGTCCTTGGCAGTGAAGAGCAATCAGGAAACCAAATCTTTTACCCAGCATTCGTATGCGAACGTCGTTTTCTCATTTCAAATAGTAATTTGTCAATGATAGAAATAAACGTTTCTATTAGAAATTTGTCATTAGCATTCTGTCCTGGATTTTTTCTAGCTTCCTTGTATCCTGATGTCACAGCTTCGCGGGCCTTTGCCTCGAACATCGAATTTGTCTCGAATATACGCAAACTGTGCACTCAGACTATCGTAAAGTTTTACTACCCTACACATTTTAAACCTGGCTCCTGTAATGCCTTTGATGATGTTTTTCTTCTGTAGAATGTCATCCCACACGGTGCTCATCACTGAAATTTCTAGCTGGCCTAATTTCTTAGTCAGGCTCTTCCTTCGTTAATGCTGATGGCGGTGTACGATCATTGTTCACGACATCAGTTAGTGCCTGACAGATTTCATTGTAGTATGTTACGAAGGCTTCTGAATAAATCATTCTCTAGGTTTCGCCATTTGCTAGTTTTCGAAGAAGTGTTCACGTCTTGGATATCTGTTTTGTCACCATATTTCTTTTTTAACTACAATTTGCGTCCAGATTTTGTGATGGGCAATGGTTAGAAATGTGTTCCTTAAAACCAGCAGTTATAGTCCAACAAGCTGGATCTTTATCATGACTATGCTTTAGTTCTGAGGAACAGGGCCAGTCTGTTGGAGATACAGACTACGTACTATCCTCTCCGTTTTCTAATAACATGCTCGTTGTGTCGATTCCACTTATATCACTAATTGTTCTGTTGAAATCCAGGTTTTCATAGCTCAGATTATCAGATTTAACGTATTTCAGTATAGACTCCTCATTTTATGTGCTGTTTTCTTTCCTTCTTTTGTGACCTCAGCCATTTGAATCAGATCTCAGGATGCAACACTGGGGGGCCACAAAAGTATCTGAAAAAACAAAAGGAAGGGAATACAGATATGTAAACACATGATCCTACCCGTTGCATTTTTTTATGAATACATTGTGTTATAATGTACATAAACTTACCCAAACTGCAACTTTTCTTGCAAACTTTCTGATGGACAAAGCCCGGGGAAATTATATAGACATAAGGTTAAATAAAGCTGAAATAAAACATATGTTGTGATTACGAAAAAAACGTGAAATATTTTTTATTTTAATTAGCAACTTAAGGGGCCTACAAAAGAAAAGTGCCCAGAACCTACGAACGTCTTAAGGCGGCCTTGGTAACATATATAGGAGCAAGATGAGCCTTATTCGTGATAAATAAAAAATATTAATGGTTAATGGTTAATGGTTAAAAGCAAGAGAAATGTGCTAGACATCTAAGGTCATGTAGCACTATAGTTAATGTTTGGGAAGGGTGTGAGTTAGTGATAAGGGGGCAAAGGGGAATTGGTGAGTGAAAAGGGTTAGGGTCGGGTGTGGTAAGGAGTTAGATTAGATGAAGGATATGTATACGTTTGAGGAAAGAGAATAGGTTTGTTGAAGCAGAAAGTGTGGGTTTCTAAAAAGGATGTCTGATAGGTGGGAGGTCGGTGAAGGGGGATAGATGGGGGAAAGCAGAGGTAGGTTGTTTCAAAACGTGGGCACGATAATGGGATGTGTGGGATTGAAAGGGGACATTACAAGGAACAAGGAAGATACGGATAACTGTGCAAGGGACATGGTTTGAAAGGGAGGTGTGACATAAGGTTTTTTCTGATTGATAAGTATGGATGAGACATAAAGGGATTGGGGGGGATGAGACAAAATGATAATTGGGGATTGGTATTGGAGGAGGGTTAGAAAGGTCTCTGAAGGCATACAATAGATGGACTATAAGAGGAAAGGATAGGGACGAAGGTCAGGTCTGTGGGAGCGGAAACCGCGAATTTCAATGAAGGATAGTTATATTTTATGATTTTGAGGGGGAAGCAGCTAGAGGGTGGGAAAAGGACTGAGAGAGTCTGAGATGGGAGGTGTGGGAGTTGGTGTTTACTAGGAGGGGTATTAGGAGATGGAGGGTCTGAGGAAGGGGATACTTGTGACATTAGGGATTCACGTGTGCATCCAGGAGGGAGTGGAAGGGATAGAGGGGATGGTGGGAGGGATAATGTGGGCGGGGTTGGGGTCGGGGGGGATGGGCTGTTTTGGGAGGGGGTAGGAGGATTGGGTGTCGGGGGATATCGTTAGGAGGAGGATGGATATCAGCAGTTTCTTGGAGTGTGGAAGGAGCAGGAGTTGTAAGATTTGGAGGTTGAGTGTCATTTTTCTTTAGGTAATCTTGAATATTTTCAATGGTTTCTTCTTCTGATTTGGGTTTGGGAGTTTTGGGGTGATAAGGATTCTTGTGAGGGGGGGAAGAGGGGGATGGTGTCTCAAGCAAAGGAGAAAGGGGAAGGTGGAGGTGATTGTGTGGTAGGGAAGAGGGGGTGGAACGTTTGTTCTGTCTTTTACGGGTAGTGCGAGGAGGGAGAGGGGAAGGTTGGGGTTGTGGTGGTGATTGAGATATCTGTAGTAGAGTTTGGGAGTGTCTGGATTTAGGATGGCAAAAGAGTTTGACTGGGGAAGGTAGGAGGTAGAAGAGGGGGGTTAGATGTAGGGGGGTGGGTTTAGGAAAATTTGGTAGAATGAGCAGTATTACTGGAGAAAGGAGTAAGAGAGAAAACCACGTCGACGTGTTCTTGTCTGGCTTCACGTAGTGGAGTCCAAGTTTGAACTGAGAGTTGTACCTCAGACTAAAAATTTGTAGGTGGGACACCCCCTATAAAATACATTATGGGGGCCGCCACATTTGGCACATGTGCGTGATGTGCAGGGAGTTAGATCGGGTATGGCAGGTTGGGCACATAGTGGGCATTGGCTGTGGAACGGCAATGTTTTGGCTGGGTGTCCTAGGGCGCCAAACAATTTTTGGGACTGACGTGGAGGAGGTTGGTATGGACGAAACGGGAGGGATTCTCCTCCTATATAGACGTTAAAGGGAAGGTCATGTCTACGGAAGGTAATTTTGGCTATGTTAGTGGTTTTTTTCGATGACCTCGGGGGGAATGGAGTAGCATTGTATGATGTTGCATCATAGTCTGTGAGACAGGCAAGTAGATCATCCACAATC
>NC_051388.1:42549405-42554405 GCF_015228065.2 Penaeus monodon | reverse complement strand
GAACAAACGTTCCACCCCCTCTTCCCCTACCACACAATCACCTCCACCTTCCCTTACTCCTTTGCTTGAGACACCAGTCCTCTCTTCCCCCCTCACAAGAAATCCTATATCCCCCAAAACTCCCAAACCAACTCAGAAGAAGAAACCATTGAAAATATTCAAGATTACCTAATGAAAACTGACACTCAACCTCCAAATCTTACAACTCCTGCTCCTTCCACACTCCAAGTAACTGCTGATATCCATCCTCCTCCTAACGATATCCCCCTACACCCAATCTCTACCCCCTCCCAACACAGCCCATCCCCCCCGACCCCAACCCGCCCACATATCCCTCCCACCATCCCCTCTATCCCTTCACTCCCTCCTGGATGCACACGTGAATCCCTAATGTCACAAGTATCCCTTCCTCGACCCTCCATTCCTAATACCCTCCTAGTAGAACACCAACTCCCACACCTCTCCCATCTCAGACCTCTCAGTCCTTTTCCCACCCTCTAGCTGCTTCCCCCCTCAAAATCAATAAAGTATAACTATCCTTCATTGGAATATTCGCGGTTTCCGCTCCCACAGACCTGACCTTCGTCATATCCTTTCCTCTTATAGTCCATCTATTGTATGCCTTCAAGAGACCTTTCTAACACATCCTCCAATACCAATCCCCAATTATCATTTTGTCTCATCCCCACAATCCCTTTATGTCTCATCCATACTTATCAATCAGAAAATACCTTATGTCACACCTCCCTTTCAAACCAATGTCCCTTGCACAGTTATCCGTATCTTCCTTGTTCCTTGTAATGTTCCCCTTTCAATCCCACACATCCTATTATCGTGCCCACGTTTTGAAACAACCCGTACCTCTGCTTTCCCCCATCTATCCTCCCTTCACCGACCTCCCAACCTATCAGACATCCTTTCAGAATCCCACACTTTCTGCTTCAACAACCTATTCTCTTTCCTCAAACGTATACATATCCTTCATCTAATCTAACTCCTTACCACACCCGACCCTAACCCTTTCACTCACCAATTCCTTTGCCCAGCTTATCACTAACTCAACCACCCTTCCCAAACATTAACTATAGTGCTACATGACCTTAGATGTCTAGCACATTTCTCTTGCTTTTAACCATTAACCATTAACCATTAATATTTTTTATTTATCACGAATAAGGCTCATCTTGCTCCTATATATGTTACCAA
Organism: Penaeus monodon; assembly: GCF_015228065.2. Classification (NCBI taxonomy): domain Eukaryota; kingdom Metazoa; phylum Arthropoda; class Malacostraca; order Decapoda; family Penaeidae; genus Penaeus; species Penaeus monodon. The sequence goes on along the minus strand of NC_051388.1, from coordinate 42,553,199 downwards.
GGCCGCCTTAAGACGTTCGTAGGTTCTGGGCACTTTTCTTTTGTAGGCCCCTTAAGTTGCTAATTAGAATAAAAAATATTTCACGTTTTTTCGTAATCACAACATATGTTTATTTCAGCTTTATTTAACCTTATGTCTATATAATTCCCGGCTTTGTCCATCAGAAAGTTTGCAAGAAAAAGTTGCAGATTGGTAATGTTTATGTACATTATGAACACAATGTATTCATCATAAAATGCAACTGGTAGGATCATGTGTTTACATATCTGTATTCCCTTCCTTTTGTTTTTCAGATACTTTTGTGGACACCCAGTGTTGCATCCTGAGGATCTGATTCAAAATGGCTGAGGTCACAAAAGAAGGAAAGAAAACAGCACATAGAATGAGGAGTCTATACTGAAATACGTTAAATCTGATAAGTCTGAGCTATGTAAACCTGGATTTCAACAGAACATATTAGTGATATAAGTGGAATCGACACAAACGAGCAGTTATTAGAAAACGGAGAGGATAGTACGTAGTCTGTATCTCCAACAGACTGGCCCTGTTCCTCAGAACTAAAGCATAGTCATGATAAAGATCCAGCTTGTTGGACTATAACTGCTGGTTTTAAGGAACACATTTCTAACCATTGCCCATCACAAAATCTGGACGCAAATTGTAGTTAAAAAAGTAGAGAATATGGTGACATAAACAGATATCCAAGACGTGAACACTCTTCGAAAACTAGCAAATGGCGAAACCTAGAGAATGATTTATTCAGAAGCCTTCGTAACATACTACAATGAAATCTGTCAGGCACTAACTGATGTCGTGAACAATGATCGTACACCGCCATCAGCAGTTAACGAAGGAAGAGCCCTGACTAAGAAATTAGGCCAGCTAGAAACTGCAGTGATGAGCACCGTGTGGGATGACATTCTACAGAAGATAAACATCATCAATAAGGCATTACAGGAGCCAGGGATTGAAATGTGTACGGTAGTAAAACTTTACGATAGTCTGAGTGCACAGTTTGCGTATATTCGAGACAAATTCGATGAGTTCGAGGCAAAGGCCCGCGAAGCTGTGACATCAGGATACAAGGAAGCTAGAAAAAATCCAGGACAGAATGCTAATGACAAATTTCTAATAGAAACGTTTATTTCTATCATTGACAAATTACTATTTGAAATGAGAAAACGACGTTCAGCATACGAAATGCTGGATAAACGATTTGGTTTCCTGATTGACTCTTCACTGCCAAGGGACGCTTAAGCAAAACAAGTCACTTGGTAGATATCTGTAAGATGACACTGAACCTGTTTTTAAGGATGAGTTTCTGTTATTCAGAGATTCTTTTTTTTAGAAAGTAAATCTGGCGCTCAACTGCTGAAGACACAGAAGAGTAGGGGGTTAGTGGGCAGTTTCCCCAATGTAAATGTATTTTATAGGATACATCTAGGAAGGCGAGAGTTCCTTTTCCAAACCAAAAAGGATAAAAAACTCTTTAAGATCTACCATGGGTCAGAATCGTCTTTCCTCACTGAGCATAGAAAGAGACTGTTACGAAAATGGATTTTCATGAAATCATCGAGAACTTCGCTACGATAAAAAGCAGAAAATTACACATATAGTGTGGATAGTTTTCATTCAAAAGCGCTTACAGTTAAGTTGAGTTTTTAAGTTAAGTTTTGCTATTGTGATAGATATTAAGTTAATGTTATTTTTTGCTGCTGTGATACATATTAAGTTATATTTATTGTGATAGATATAGTTAAATTACATAATATGAAGTGACGTTTCAAGTTCAGGTATTGCAGTATATATTAAGCTAATGCCTACAAAGCATTGCCATTGATTCACTGTATTTGTAATACACTTTAAGTTAATTTGTGTAGATTACAGGATGACTAATGTTACGATTTTTTCCGAAGTTGTGTTATTGTAATATCATTTTAATGCACAATATATTCTGTCTTAACAAACTCTTTGTAATTATTGGATTTATTCTATACAGTTTTACACCATAGAAAAGTACAAAAATATATTTTCCTAATTTCGTAGGCACTAAAACCTTCGTAGGCCCTGGGCAAATTGCCCAGTCTGCCCAAATGATAAAGCGGCCCTGTATACTAAGATAATACAGGCAACGTCAAACCCAAGCAAAATGTGTAGCCGTGTGCTGTCATGATGATTAAAAAAAAAAAAAAACGAATATTGCAGATGCTGTGATAAAAGAGAGAGAAAGAAAGAAAGAAAGAAAAAATATATATGGACGAATATTGCAGATGCTGGCAGCAATTGTCAAACAATCTTAGCTACCAATTGAAACATCTCACTTCTGGTAGAAAAATGGTAACCCACATGAGCGGATAGCTGTAAGTCATAGCGCACACACACACACACACACACACACATGCACGCACGCACACACACACATGCACGCACGCACGCACCCACGCACGCACGCACGCACGCACGCACACACACATACACACACACACACACACACACACACACACACACACACACACACACACACACACACTCACACACACACACACACACACACACACGAGGCGGTAAAAGTTTATATAATAATCCCCTAACTTTGGTGACCCGTATTCCTCTTCTTTCCAATAATGTTCGTAACTTTTACCTAAAATTCTGAATATAAATAGCAAGCTGCGTCTCCAATTTCCGAGATGAAAAAATGTGAAAGTTTGCTTAATTTGCTAACAAAGTTTCGATGATAAATGTTAAGAAGTGTTAATTTATCATTGCAGTGCTAATGTTTTCTACTTAACATATAAATCTTATTATTAAATTGTCTTGCAACATTACACTAATTATCGCATTGTTCTATTTATAGAAATTTAAATGACTTCAGACTTTTATACATTATGCCTATGATTTCTGTTCGCAAAGTTTCCGTAATTTTCTTCTATTAAGAGAATTATGGTAATTTGAGTTTATTGGGTGATTAGTCTCTTTTGCCGTTTTAGTATGCAATTGAATTACTAATGCTGATTCTATAATAATCTAACTTTCCTGGCTTTTCCGGTAAATAAAAAAAAATGCGTTTAAATGAAATTTCTTTACATCTTATGGTAGCCTTAGTAAATTTCTTTTTTCAATCAACAAATTATTCTTTCGTGTAAAATTATACAATTTCCATTTCATTCCGAGAAACGCATATTACAAATTCAAGCAATCAGATTTGCATTGAAGAAATTTCACACTTCAAGAAAAAAGGACATAGTTTCACATTTATCTTTTGGACTATATATTCACGCTTCAAATCACTGAATATATTTCGCTGCCGTTAAATTATGTTCCATCATTTTCAAACAAGCTTTACAATTTCTCATATACCATGAAAAATTAACTCCATTTCGGAATCCAATACGATTTTTTCTATCAAAATATAAATCGCTTTCCAAATTGCCTTATATTGGTAAAAAACGTAAATAAAAAACAAATGATACAGCAATAAATTAAAACTTTTGTGCTAGGCTGAAAAAAAGTTAGAGAAATTCCAGAAAAAAGCGTGAATCAAAAAAACAACTAAAAAAGGTAAGAAAAAAGGGAGGGTGCACCATCAGCCATGCTAACCTTAACCTTTTTGCGTTTTATTACTATCCGTTTTTCTCCCTTTTTTTAGTTTTTTTTTGATAATGTAAAACAAGTGCAAACATCAAATACCGCACACTTGCTTCGCACTGGTTTGTCCGCACTCACCGACATACATTCGACTTGCAAATCATTTGTTTATATTAACACGGAATTTTACTCTCGTCTTATATTGTACC
>NC_051388.1:42544571-42549305 GCF_015228065.2 Penaeus monodon | reverse complement strand
GTGATCCCAATTTTTGGTAGCAACACGCAGCGCGCGCCGGTCCATTGTATACATACTATTTGCACCTTGCATGATAAAATCGAGCCGAATGTATGAATAATATATTCTGTTGGTATGCATCTATACGTTTATCTATTTTTATTATTTCCCGGTGATCCACGTAAAACATACGTATATATATGTATGTATTGTATATTTGTATATTTATACATAAACACACACACACCCATATACAAACACACACACACCCATATACAAACACACACACATACACACACACACACACACACACACACACACACCACACACACACACACACACACACACACACACACACACACATATATATGTATGTATGTAGGTATACATATGTATATATATATACATTAAATATGTGTGTGTGTGTGTGTGTGTGTGTGTGTGTGTGTGTGTGTGTGTGTGGTGTGTGTGTGTGTGTGTGTGTGTGTGTGTGTGTGTGTGTGTGTGTGTGTGTGTGTGTGTGTGTGTGTGTGTCTGTATGTATGTATGTATGTATGTATGTATGTCTGTGTATGTATGTATATGTATGCGTGGACATGGGCGTTTACGTATATGTAAGCGTGTACGTATGTGTGCGTGGGAGGAGTGTACGTATACGTATACGTGTGTGTGTTTGTGTAAAGGCATGGGCCATTATTCGTAGTACACATTTTCATGGTGGATAGCACTTTCATGCAACCCTCATTGGCTGTAACATCCGGTGCTCACGACCATTCACTCCTGCTGCATCCTCATGCCGGGCACGCGGACTTGGGCCCTCAGTATTGCCAACGCCCACCGGTCCTAGCCAGATATTCTTGCTTCCTTGTGCAGTTGCTCTCTTGAAGGTGCTTGGCCACCTCTGTCTTCTGCATGGAAGCTATCGTGACTCGCCGTGGGAACAAGTGGTGGTTCGATAAACACGGTATACAGAGAAACTGATCTTTCGTATGTTCAGTGTTTATTTGGTCTCTCCGCCTTTGCACATGGCTTACCTTACCATCTGCGCCTGTGTCGGTGTATTGGACACACACACACACACACACACACACACACACACACACACACACACACACACACACACACACACACACACACACACACACACACACACACACACACACACACACACACACACACACACACACATTCATTCTGAATTCATTCATTCACTCACTCATTCATTCATTCATTCATTCATTCATTCATTCATTCATTCATTCATTCATTCACTCACTCATTGTGACGCAAACTTTCCTCTACATTTTCACACACACACACACACACACACACACACACACACACACACACACACACACACACACACACACACACACACACACACACACACACACACACACACACACACACACACACACACACAAAACAAGACAAGCACGCACACACGCACCTGAATAACTTTCATGTCTGTTTCCGATAATATTTTTACTTGAAGCAGTTTTTCAACAGCGGGCAGTGAAGCCTTGGATTGTCTCTGCCCTTTGTCCACCAATGTGTTGTGTTCAGGAAATCCTTGGGTTGGCGTAGGTCGAGAACCGTTATACTCCTGTATTTCAACCACCATCGATGTATGTATTTTCCTCATAGGTCAAGTTGACGTTTGCCGGAGCTGGTTGAGAGCCGTGTAGGGGCTCGCGGGAAACGAGACTATTGATTGCCTTCGCCCCACCCTTATTCCCCTCGTGTTCAGCAGCTGGTTTTGCGCAGTTGTTTCCACTACCTCAGTGTTTCATTTTGTGTTAAATATGGTTTCGTTCTGTGAAAATGAGCCATTCTAATAAAACATTCAAATACATCCACACCGGCTAAGATATGTAAGCGAGGGGTCACATGCCATCGAAGAGGGGAAAATCAATAAACGTATAAAGAATTAATATAATTAAATCAAAGAGTTTCATTGTATGTTACGTTTTAACTAATATATGGGATGCTTGATCTGGTTTAGAAATGGGATTCCCATGCAAGGGAAATATTATGATGAATTGTCTGGATGACTGTATCGAATGCCAGCGCAAGCGCGAACTTGCGCTTCGAGGAATGGAAACATCTGGCATGGGACTAGTGACTCGCGGGGCTCCCTGCTGGTCCGTATTTAGAAATTGTGTTGCAAAAACCTCTTATTAGGCCTGGTTGTTTTTTGTTCGAAATTTGTGAGTTACGTCATGTGCTCCTATGCAAGGAAAATAAACTGTATTGAAGGAATGGACAGCAATAGTGATTTGTCCCGTCGCGTGAGCACGTAAACAGACGGCGTTAACGCCCGAGATTCGGCAACCCAGGCGCCAGAGAAATTGTTTTATGTGAATTGCTTTTATTTTGGTGGGCGATGAAGGGTTTCAAGTTGGTTTTATACATTATTTACGAATTTGGATTATATGTCGGAGAAAAATATAATCATTTTTATTGCTTGTTAAACCATGTTTTTTTTTTTTTTTTTTTTTTAATTATTATTTTTCCCACTGAAGATAAGGTGGCCACAATGCATCCGTCACTGTAATGTGGATTTTAATCAGATAATAATATATATATATTTTTTTGTATGCAAAAGATAGAAACACTTATTCGTTGTCCATTATGCCAGGCAAACTGGATATGATAACAGTAGTTGTTACTGTGCCTACTGTTACGGATTTTTGGGGAAAATGGGTGACTTTTTTATAGATGAGTTACTTTTTTTTGGAACACATTGAAAAAAATTTTTTGGACCTTTTGATTTTAAAAATTTCATAAATTTTTTAAATCTTTTTGAAAATCTTTAAAATGAAAAATTTGGGAGTTAGGATATATTTTATTTTTTTAATAATTCTAAAAAATTTTGGTAAGGGTTTAAACTTTTTTACTTTCTGTTCTTAAGTAAATATCTTGTGCTGTACTGTTGCTCACGATAGTATTCAGTCTTGCATAAAATATCCTTAAATTCTGTGGGCCCTAGCCTCAATGAAAAAAAAAAAAAAAAAAAAAAAAAAAAAATCAGTGCAAAAAATAACCCAAAGGTTTTTTTTAAATTTTTTACTTATTTTGATTGTCCCAGGTGAACAATTTTGATATCAACAGTGAAAATAAAAGGAGTATGCATAAAATGTCATCACTTTGGAACTCTCATTGTTAAGTGTGGCACAAACTGATGGTGGCCCCGTAAGAGTGTGTTTGAAGGGCCCCGGGGCTGAGGACACCATCTACTTGTGCAACTTTCGGGTTTCCGTGGATGGTGATTGGCTGTGTCTCAAGGAGCTAGCAGAGGGAGGATCCAGAGTGGAGCGGTCGGCATCCACTTCACCCGGCTCCCCCCCGCCCTCAGGTGCCCACCCTCAGGTCCCATCTGGATCCCTGCACAACCCACCCCTGTCCCCCCAAAGCGTGTTGACCCCACTACGCTACCTTGGAGGCTCCCCAGTCAAAGGGGCCCCCCCTGTTGCACCCAGCTTGTCCAACGAGGGTGGCGCTATGGGAGGGGCCCTAAGCGTGCTTCCAGGCCTCCCGCCGGGGCTCTTCGCGCCCTAGTGCCGTCCCCTTTGGGGGCCGTCCCGACGCTTTCTTTTTTTATTTGCTATGGTTGCTTTGCGGGAAAACCGCGTAGCTTCTCCCCCCTTTTTTTTTTAAAATTGGCCGGTTTATTCAATAACATTCAACCTTCAACAGCAAATTGTAGAACTCTGGGCTTGTGAGATTCCATATTTTGATTTCTGTTGTACTTGTGGGACTGCAGATACATAATTATACCTTTTATTCTTATATTTCATGTTTACTATAATATTTACTCTCTCTTTCTCTGTCTCTCTCTCTTTCTCTGTTTCTCCTCTCTCTCTCTCATCTCGTCCCCTCTGTCTCTTCCTCTGTCTCTGGTCGTTTGTCTCTCTGTCTCTGTCTGTCTTCGTCTGTCTGCGTCTTCTGTTTGTCTGTCTGTCCCTTCCCCTTTCCCTTTTTCTTCTTTCTTCTTCTTTTCTCTCTCCCCTCTCTCCTCTCCTCTCTCTCTTCCTGTCTTCCTGTCTCTCCTCTCTTCTGTCTCTTTTCTGTCTCTCTTCTTCTCTCTGTCTGTCTCTCTTCGTCTTCTTCTTCTCTCTGTCCCTTTTCTCTTCTCTCTCTCCTCTCCTCTCCTCTCTCTCTCCCCTCTCTCTCTCTCTCTCTCCTCTCTCTCTTCTCTCTCTTCTTTTTTTTTTTCTTTTTTTTCTCTCTCTTTCTCTTTTTCTCTTTCCCTCTCTCTGTCTCTGTCTGTCTGTTTGTCTGTATCTCTGTCTCTCTGTCTCTATTTCTCTGTCTCTGTCTCTGTCTCTTCTCTGTCTTGTCTCTCTCTTCCCTCGGGTCTCTCTCGGGTTTCTGCTCTCTCGTCCTTTTCTCTCTCTGTCCTGTCTCTGTCTTTGTCTCTGTCTCTGCCCTTTGCCCTTTTTTGGTCTCGGGTCTTGTTTTTTCTGGTCTTTGTCTTTTTCCCTTGTCTCGCCCTCTGTTCCTGTCTCTGTCTTTTTGTCTCCCTTTTCTTTTTGTCTCGTTCTGTCTCTGTTCCCCTGTCTCTGTCTCTGTCTTTCTCTGTCTCTGTCTCTGTCCTGTCTCTCCCCTTTTGCCCTTTCTGCCCTTTGGTCTTTTCCCCTCTCTTCTCTCCTCCCCCTTTTTAGCTCCCCCCCTTCCCCCTCCCCCTCTCTCCCCTCTCTCTCCCCCCTCTCCCCCCTTTTCCCCTTCCTTCCCCCCTCCCCCTCTCTCCCC
>NC_051388.1:42532071-42539571 GCF_015228065.2 Penaeus monodon | reverse complement strand
CCCCTCCCCCCCCCTTCATCTCCCCCCCCTCTCACCCCTTTTCCCCCCCCCTCCCTCTCTCTCTCCCTCTCTCTCTCCCCTCATCTCTCTCCTCCCCCTTTTCGCCTCTCCCCCCCCTTCTCTCTCTCCTCTCCTCTCCCCCCTTTTCCCTCCCTCCCTCCCTCTCCCCTCCCTCCTCTCTTTTCCCTCCCCCATTCTCCCTTTTTCTTTCCCCCCTTCCCCCTTTTTCTCCCTCTCCCTCTCCCTCTCCCTCCCCCTCTCTTTCTCCCTTTTTCCCCTTCCCCCCTTCCCCCCCTCTCCCTCCTCTTCCTTTTCTCCCCCTCTCTCTCTCTCTCTCTCTCTCCTCTCTCTCTCTCTCTCTCTCTTCTCCCCTCCCTCTTTTTTTCTCCCCCTCCCCTCTCTTTTTTCCTCTCTCTCCCTCTCTCTCTCTCTCTCTCTCTCTCCCCCTCTCCCCTTCTTTTCCCTCTCTCTCTCTCTCTCTTCCCCTCTCCCCCCCCTCCCTCCTTCCCTCCCTCTCTTCCCTCCCTCCTCTCTCTCCTCTCTCTTTCTCTCTTCTCCCTCTTTCCTCTCCTTTTTTTCCCTCTCTCTCCCCCTCCCCCCTCCCCCTCTCCCTCTCCCTCCCCCCTTTCTCTTTTTTCCTTCTCCCTCTCTTTTCCCCTTTTCCCCCTTTCCTTCTTTCTCTTTTCCCTCTCCCTCTCCCTTTTCCCACCCCCTTTTCCCCTCCCTCATCTCCCCCTCATCTCTCCCTCCCTCCCCTCCCTCACTCTCTCCCTCTCTTTTTCTCCCTCTCTCTCTCCCCCCCTCTTCTCCTCCTCCTTTTCCTTTTCTCTCTCTCTCCCCCTCTTTTTTCTCTCCTCTCTCTCTCTCTCCCTCTCTCTCTTCTTTTCTCTCTCTCTTTTTTTTTCTCTCTCTTTTCTCTCCCTCTCTCTTTTTTTCTCTCTCTCTCTTTTTTTCTCTCTCTCTTTTCTCCCTCCCCCCCCCCCCCCCCCCCCCCCTCCCTCCCTCCCCCCCCTCCCCCCCTTCCCCCTCTCTCTCTCTCTTTTCCGTCTCTCTCTCCCCTCCCCTCTCTCCCCTCTCGCTCTCTCTTTTCCCCTCTCTCTCTCTCCCCTTCCTTCTTTCTCCCTCCCCTTTCCCTCCCTCTTTTCCCTCTCTCTTTCCCCCTTTCTCCCCTCTTTCTCCCTCCTCCCTCTCTTTTTTCCCCTCTCCCTCTTTTTCTCCCTTCCCCCCCCCCCCCCCCCCCCTCCCCCTCCCCCCCTCCCCCCTCCCCCCCCTCTCCCGCTCCCCCCTCCCCTTTTCCCCCCTCCCCTCTCCCCCCTCCCTCTTCTCTCCTCTCTCTCCTTTTCCTTTTTCTCCTCTCCTCTCTTTTTCCTCTCCTCTCTCCCTTTTTCCTCCTTTTTCCTCTCTCTCTTTTTCTTCTCTCTCTCTCTTTTCTCTCTCTTTCCCCCTCTCTCTCTATTCTCTCTCTCTCTCTATTCTCTTTCTCTCTCTCTCTTTCTCTCTTCTTCCCTCTCTCTCCCCTTTTCTCCCCTTTTCCCCCTCTCCCCTTCACTTTTTTTTCGCTTTTTCTTCCCCTTTTTTCCTCTTTTTCCCTTTCTCTTTTCTTCCTTTTTTCCCTTTCTTTTTCCTTTCTTAAAATTTTTCCCCTTCTTTAAAGGGTTTTGTTTTAAAAAAAGTAGTTAAAAAATTTGGGGAAATTTTCCCAGTTTTTGTTTTTCCCCTCCTTTTTAACTTTAAAAAGGGGGGGCTTGGTAAAAATCGAAACATTTTTTGGGTTTAAATGACAAAAACCCAAAAAAGGGGGTTTAAAAAATGTTTAGAAAAAATTTTCCTTGGAAAAATTTTTCCAAATTTTTTTAAAAAAGGGTTTTAAATTAAAAATTTAAAAAAAAATTTGGCCCGGGGGAAAAATATTTTAATTTTGTTTTGGGCCAATTCTCCTTTACTTTAAAATTATTCTTTTTTTGAAAAATTTTTAACCCAAATTCATTTTATATTTTTTTTGGAAATAATAAATTACCAAACCATTTCCTTGGAAGGGTTTTGGGTTTGGTTTTGGGTTTTGTCCTGTGTTGGGTTCGGGTTTTTCTTGCGTTTTCCTGCCTTTTTGGGGCTTTTAAATTTATTAAATGCCCCCCCCCAGTCCCCCCCCCAAAAAATCCCCCCCCTTATTTTATCCATTCCCCCCCCCCCCCCCTTTTACTCCTCCTTTTTCTCTTCCCCTTCTTCATTCTTTCTTTCTTTTTTTCCCTTCTCTTCCTTCTTTTTCTTCTTTTTTTCCCTTTCCCCTTTTTCCTCTCTTTTTTTTCCCCTTTTCTTTTTTCCCCTCCCTTTCCTCCCTCTTTCCCTTCCTTCTTTCCTTCTTCTTTTTCCTTCGTTCTTGTTGTCTTCTGTTTCCCTCCTGTTCTTTCTCTGTCTCTTCTTCTCCCCTTCCCCCCTCCCCTTCCCCCCCCCTCCCTCCCCCTCTTCCTCCCCTCACACCCCCCCGTTCCCCTCCCAACTCCCCCCCCAAACCCCTCCCCTGCCCCTCCCCTCCCTCTCCCCCCCCCCCTCTATCTTTTTTCCTTTTTCCCCTCTCCTTCTTCGCTCCTTCTTTCTTTCTCTCTCTCTCTCTTTCTTTCTCTCTCCTTTCCTCTCTCTCTTTCCTCTCTCGGGTCTTTCCTCTCTTTTCTTTCCTCCCCCTCTTTCCCTCTCTCTTTCCCCCCCCTTCTCTTTCCTCCCCCTCTCTCTCTCTCTCTCTCTCTCTCCCCCTCTCCCCCTCCCCCTTTTTCCCCCCTTCCCTCCCTCCCCTCGTTCCCCCTCTCCCCCTTTTCCTCCGCCCCTCTCCCCCTTTTTCCCCCTTTTTCCCCCGTTCCCCCTTTCCTTTTCCCCCTCCCCCCTCCCCCTCCCCCTCCCCCTCCCCCTCCCCCCTTCCCCCTTCCCCCTCCCCCTTCCCCCCCTCCCCCTCCCCCTCCCCTCCCCCTTCCTTTTCCTTTTCCTTTTCCTCTCTCTCTCTCTCTCTCTCCTCGTCCTCTCTCTCCCCTCCGCCCTCTCCTCTCCTCTCTCTTTTCTCCTCCCCTTTCCTCCCCTCTCTCTCTCTCTCTTCTCTCTCTCCCCCTCTCTCTCGCCCCTCCCCTCTCTCTCTCTTCTCTCCCCTCCCCCCTCCTCCTCTCTCCCTTCTCCTCCTTTCCTCCTCTCCTCCTTTTCCCCTCTCCCCCCCTTTTCCTCCTGCCCCTCCTTTCCTCCTGTTCCCCCTTTTCCTTCCTTTCTCTCCTTTTCCTCCTCCTCCTCCTCCTCCTCCCCTCCTCCTCCTCCTCCTCCTCCCCCCCTCCTCCTCCTCCTCCTCCTCTTCCTCCTCCTCCTCCTCTTCCCCCCCCCTTTTTCCTCTCCCTCTCTCTTTTCCCCCTTCTCCCCCTCTCTCAACCCCTTCCCCTCTCTCTCCTCTCCCTTTTTTCCCCCTCTTTTTTTTTCTCTCTCTTTTCCTTTTTTTCTCTCTCTCTCTCCTTTTTCCTCTCTCTACTCTCCCCTCTCCTCTCTTCTCCTCTTCTCTCTCCCCTTCCCTTTTCTCCCCCTCTCTCTCCTCTCCCTCTCTCCTCCTCTCCCCCCTTCTCCCCCACCCCCTCTCTCTCTCTCTTTTCCCCCCTTCTCCTCTCTCTCTCTTTCTCTCTCTCCTCTCCTCTTTTCCCCTTTCCTTCCCCCTTTTTTCGCTCTCTTTTCTTCTCTTTTTCCCTTTCCCTCTCTCTCCCCTTTTCCCCCTCGTTTCCCTCTCTCCCCCTCTCTCTCTCTCTCTCTTTTCCCCTCTCTCCATTTTCTCCTCTCTCCCCTTTCCGCTCCTCTCCCTCCCCTCCTCTCCCCTCTCCCCCCCTTCTTTTTCCTCTTCCCCGTCTAAATCTCTCCCCTTCTCTCTCTCTCTCTCTCTCTCTACCCCTCCTCTTTCTCTCTCTCCCTCCCCTCTCCCTCTCCCCCTCCTCTTTTCCTCTCCTCTCCCCCCTCCCCCCTCCCCCTCCTTTTCTCTCTCTTTTCCTCTCTCTCCCCCAATCCTTCTTTTCTCTCTCCTCTCCCCCCGCTCCCCCCCCTTTTTCTCTCTCTCTCTCTCCCCTCTCCTCTTTTTTTCTCTCCTTTTTCTCTCTCCCCTTTTCTCTCTCCTCCCCTCTCTCTCCCCTTCTTTCTCTCTCTTCTTTTCCCCCTTTCTCTCTCCCTCTCTTTCTCTAAACCCTCTCCCCCTCCCCCCCCTCCCCCCCCTCCTCCCCTCCCCCTCCCCCTCTCCCTCCCCTCACCCCCTTCCCTCTGCCCCCTCTCTTTTCCTTTTCCCCCTCTCCCTCTCCTCTCTCTCTCCTCTCTCCCCTGTCTCTCTCTCTCTCCCCTCTCTCTCCTCTCCTCTCTTTCCTCTTCCCCTCCCCCTCTCCTCTCTCTCCCCTCTTCTCTTCTCTCTCTTCTCTTCTCTTTTCCCCTTTCTTTTCCTTTTTTCTCTCTCTTCTCTCCCCTTCTCTCTCTCCCCTATCTTCGCTCCCCTCTTTTTTACCTCTTTCCCCCTTCATCTTTCTCTTTTCTCCCCTTTTCCCTCTCTTCTCTCCCCTCCTCTCTTTTTTCTTTTCTCTTTCTTTCTTCTTCTCTCTTCTCTCTCTCTCTTTTCCCCCTTTTCCCCTCCCCCCTTTTCCCCTCCCCCCTTCTCTCTCTCACCCTCGCCTCTCTCTCTCCCTCTCTCCTCTCCTCCTCTCTCTCCCCCTCTCCTCCTTTTTCCCCTCCCCTCCCCTCCTCCCCCTTCTTTTCTCCCCTTCCTCTCTCTCTCCCCTCTCCCCTCTCTCTCTCTTTCCTTCCTCTCTCTTCCCTTCCTCTCTCTCTCTCTCTTTCCTCTCTCCCACTCTCTTTTTCCCCCCCCTTTTCCCCTTTCCTTTTCTCTCTCTCCCCTTCCTTCTTTCCTCTCTCTCTCTCTTTTTTCCCCCCTCTCTCTCTCTCTTTCCTTTTCTCTCCTTTTCTCTTTCCTCTCTCTCTCCCTTTTTTTTCCCTCTCTCTCTCTCTCCTCTTTTTCCTCTCCCCTCTCTCCCTCTCTCCTCTCTCCTCCTCTCTCCCCTCTCTCTACCCCTCCCCCTCTCCTCTCCTCTCCTCTCCTCCCCTCTCTCCTTTCTCTCTCGTTTTTCCCCTCTAAATCTAAATTTCCCTTCCCCACTTTTAAAATTTTCACCCCTCATTTCTCAACCCTCACCCCATTCTCAATCTAAACCCCCCTAAACCTTTAAACCCTCACCCTCATCCTCTCCCTCACTTTTGCCCTCATTCATTCTTGCCCTCACCCTCACCCTCACCCTCACCCTCACCCTCACCCTCACCATCAGATTCAGCCTCACCCTTGCCCTCACTCTCACCATTATTCTCAATCTCATTCTCATGTTCACTTTTACTCTCACTCTCACTTTCACTCCAATGTTCACACTTGCTGTCTCTGTATCTCTATTATGATGATGTATCAGTATAATAATGTGCATTAAATTTGGGTGTCCAGCAATGTGTATTACACCTAATTAATCATAAGATACCCAGTATGTGTTTCTTTCATGAATCATGAATGTCCATAATAATTCCCTGCTCTAAATATCCTTTTTAAGCCTTGGGTCATTGTAAATTGTTTTATGGCCCCCAATTTATTTATTACTGTAAGCTAAATAAATTTTCATAGAGGTGTAACATTTTATTAGTTACCCAGTAACTTGTTGATATAATTCAAGCTTTGCCATTTTCAAATAGTTTAGTTACTGATGTAACAGTTGCATTACAAGAGGTACCCTTTTTTTTTGTAAATATGATTACTCTTGTACAGGCAGCTATTTGTAAATGTATGAGCCTCCTTTTGGACAACCCCCTTCAGTGGAGAGTGCCTCAAGGATGCAAAGTCAAATCTTAGTTCTTAAGTTCCAATCTCTTTCTGAAGTGTGATTCTCTGTATGTGTGCGCATTTATTTATTTTGTTTTATCTTTCTTTTTTATATCTTTATTTTGTATGACACAAACACCTAACAATTTTTTAGATATTGTAATTTATGTAAAGAAGAATTTAGTCAGTGTGAAGGTAGTATTTTGTTTGCTCAGTTTTCCTGATGTTTTCAGTCTATAGGTTATTGTTTAAGCAGAGTAAGAGAGAGTTGTATCTCACTGCATGATTGCATGGCTGGTAAAACACTTGTATTGGTCTTTATTAACATTCACCAGCTTCTTACAATTGTTTTGCTACAGCTAATGCTTTGCTGTTGCAGAATTCCTGAACGTAACAGGGAGGTGCTGCTCTTATAGGTGTATCTCACCTTTTTATGTAAAGTGTCTGTGTTCTCACTAGCATCTGTTTTAAATGAACCTTATGGAAAGGGAACAGAAAATGGTTTAAAGTTTTCACCAAGGAGAATAATCTTTCACAAATACCCTTTTCACTGGAGGTATGATACATAATTGCATATATTACCCCTTGACTGTAATTGTCAAATTTTTTAGAGGTCATGCTTAACTATTGATAAATTGAAATTCAGCCTAACACATTTGTAATTCTATGTGGTAATGCTAGTTAACTCAGGTCATAAAAGATTATTATTCCTTATTTTGTGTATATCAGAGATTGTGGACTAGTCTTTATTTCCATAGCCTGGAAGTATTAATATCACATGTTTTATTGTAGAGAAAGAGATCAGTATAGTTCCACATAGAATTCCTATAACAGTGCTTGTTGATTATAACATCTGTCTGCATATTCAAGAATCCACCATTGTTAATAATGTGTCCTTTGTATTACTTAGAAATCTCATGCTGAGAGTGACCCATATTTAGATATTTATTGAAATGTTTCCTAAGTAACCAGTAGATTGTACTAATATCCTGATTTCCCATGCTTTTACAGTCCATATAATGATTCTATATTTGTTTTTTCTACTAAAGAAGTGTCCCTTTATTAGTCCCATTAATTATTATGCAAACTTGTTTGATTAGGCTATATAGACAGACATTAAGATATGAAGGAACACCTTATAGTAGGATATGTGATATATCCTTTGTAAATATAGATGATACACTGAAAGTATTATTCATAATAGCCTCTCCATCTGTCATAATATTTTTTCAACATTTCCACCAGCCTTGAGAAACTGCTCTTTCTCTTCTGTGTTCTTCTCTTAAGCTTAGTTCAGGCTTAGATAGTGGAGTTGGGAAATTAAGTATTTCAAGTGTATAAATGTATATGTTATAGTTAGTTAGTCAGACAATATTAGTATTGTTTATGCTTGTGTTTTAAATTAATATTACAAACAGTTGTTGGATAATAATCTATTCTTTATAGTGTTGTTGTTAATGTAATGATAGCTCTGAACATATGATTATAAGCAAAGAATCACTGAAAGTGACTTGATATTTTCTTTTGCTTTTTGCTAGAATATAAGATCATTAGATTTGTTATGTAGGTAAAGGCAAATTATTTGAGAAAGCATTTATATGACCTGTTATCAAAGATTTACTGGTATGAGTGAATAAATTTACTTCATATATATA
>NC_051388.1:42527071-42529571 GCF_015228065.2 Penaeus monodon | reverse complement strand
ATCGAGTCTTCCCTCAAGTTTGGACGTATGTTGGATTCAGATTCTGTGCCTCTGCAGCATTTCTTTATTGTCTTAGAACATGTTTTACGCCACGGGCTCAAGCCTAAACGAGTAAGTATTGCTTTGCCGTTCATTTGTAGACTGATAAAAGGTTTTGTTGCTGGGGTGCTTGTCTAAATTATTGGAGAGAAGGGTTTTTGCTCCTTATGAATGCTTAAAGTTATGCCTTAAGCCAGTGCCTCTTCACTCCTGGGCACATGTAAACATGGTAATAGGAAACTGATTACTTTTTGTTTCAAGAAATAGGGTTTCTTTTCTGAATAATTATTTTATGAGAAAAGGTATCTTAAGATGAAATACATCATTTCAACATGAGAAATACTGTAAGATTAAGAATTCTATGCATATTATTATTATTATTATTATTTTTCATTCTAGGGTATCTTAGGACCAAAGAAGGAATTGTGGGACCTCTTCCAAATGGTGGAAAAATGGAGTTATGAAGCGCAAGACATCACAGCCAGTGTACGTGATTTACCAACAGTCAAGTAAGTATGTCATAATGGTAATGTGGTTGTGATAATGTTAATGATTATAGAGATGATGCCAGCAATAGTACCTCTCACTTCTAAGGAGCTACTTTTAGAGCTGTATATTTTAATATGTATTCTATATCCCTACTACAATAAAGATATTACTTCCACCATTATTACTATCTTTGAGAAGTAAGTGAAAATGAGTTTTAGTAATGGAAATTCAATATTTATACACTGTATATATATATTATTATCTTGAAATTTTTATAACCTCCTTCAGAACCCATATTGGGAGGGCACGAGCCTGGCTTCGCTTAGCCTTAATGCAGAAGAAACTGGCAGATTATTTCCGGCTCTTAATTGAGAGACGGGATGATCTACTCACAGAATTTTATGAGCCTGGAGCCCTCATGCTAGCTGATGAAGCCATTGTTATCATGGGCCTCTTGGTTGGACTGAATGTCATTGACTGTAATTTATGTGTAAAGGTAATAAAACGTGCTTATGAGTATTTCCTTTTGTAGCTATATAATGTAAGGTCTTTTAGGTTTAAACTAAATGATATCTCCTGTGAAATTCAGGTTTTTGTAGAGGATAAATACTAGTTTCAGTATTTTATTGATAACTGTTCTATATCACTGGAAGTCTCTAGAATTGGAATTTTAGATTCATGTTACTGATAAACTTTTACTTTTTCATTCACAATTTATATGATGATAGTAATATAGTAACTGTAATGTTTTACAGGAAGAAGATTTAGACAGCCAAATGGGTGTCATAGACTTTTCTTTGTATCTCCGAAATGCTGGAGGAGAAGCCAGCCCTGATGACAGTCCTGAACAGACAGACATGACAACTGTATTGGACCAGAAAAACTACATTGAAGAGCTTAATCGCCATCTGAAGTAAGTCTTTGTTGAAGGTTTTCAGTATGCTTAAATAAGTGGTAGTTTTAGAGTTGTAAAGTATAAAGAAATTAGTCAAGGAATCTGGAACTTTGTTTCATGTTGGCCTGAGTATTATAGCCTTTTATAATATAAAAATATTATGACAGGAAAAGATGATTTGTCTAATTGGCTTTAAAATCAGGAAGAAATTAGTTAATTACCTGTTTAGCTCTGTATTTCTTGATTGATACAATTCACAAGGTTTAGAAATGGCTATAGGAACATGTAACTCTTAATCCATTGCCGATCGGGTGAGAATTCGCTGACTGGTACTCCTTCTGGGGAATACTGACAGCCACATCCAGGTGAGGAACCTTGACTCTAAGGGAAGCAGAGAAGTCAAAGTGCTGTGGGGTGTTCTCTCTCTTTCTCCTAACAGAAAGAGGAGGTACTGGTAGTGTTATGGTCCCAGCAACATCTGGTGTGTTATGCAAGAATTTTATCCAAGTCTATTGACCAATCATGAGACATGAAAATTCAAAAAATTTATAATGTAATTTTGAAAGTAGCCCATTAACCTTAGATGACAGTATTAGAACTCTCTCGGCGTCATAGACTCCGGTGATTTCTAGCAACTGTACTGCCATTTGGCAGGTTAGTGCCACCACGCGCATAGCTGTATCCAGCAGATCAAGAGGTTTGTTATGACGACTATATGCGTGGCCCGGCTATCATGGATTAAGAAGTGGATATAGCTATCACTGGCATGAAGGACAGAATGAATCATGATGGCTTTAGACCTGATGTGATACTGAAATTTCCATGATGGCCAGAGCCGTCTCTGGTGTGAAGCCTAAATTTTCCATGATGGCTACAGCCGTACCTGTTACCATTGGGTTAAGGATGTATTCTCTTATGATCTGACACAGATGTCACTTCTGTATTGTATATTTTGAATATACATTCATCTTCTAGTGTCTGATGGGAGTAATTATGCAGTCTGCCCTACTTCTGATTAATTGTTACCTGACACTGCCAAAATATAGGATACATCTCATAAGGGTCAATAGCATTTAT